>NW_028119710.1:0-71195 GCF_965119305.1 Pelophylax lessonae
GATCTCGTCTGATCTCGGAAGCTAAGCAGGGTCGGGCCTGGTTAGTACCTGGATGGGAGACCGCCTGGGAATACCAGGTGCTGTAGGCTTTTGCTTTTCCTTTGGCATTCTTTTTTCTTTTTGGGAGGTGCCATCTTGGCATGGCCAAGCTCAAAGGGGTCGAGGGTGGCATTGGTGATCGCCTACGGCCACATCACCCTGAACACGCCCGATCTCGTCTGATCTCGGAAGCTAAGCAGGGTCGGGCCTGGTTAGTACCTGGATGGGAGACCGCCTGGGAATACCAGGTGCTGTAGGCTTTTGCTTTTCCTTTGGCATTCTTTTTTCTTTTTGGGAGGTGCCATCTTGGCATGGCCAAGCTCAAAGGGGTCGAGGGTGGCATTGGTGATCGCCTACGGCCACATCACCCTGAACACGCCCGATCTCGTCTGATCTCGGAAGCTAAGCAGGGTCGGGCCTGGTTAGTACCTGGATGGGAGACCGCCTGGGAATACCAGGTGCTGTAGGCTTTTGCTTTTCCTTTGGCATTCTTTTTTCTTTTTGGGAGGTGCCATCTTGGCATGGCCAAGCTCAAAGGGGTCGAGGGTGGCATTGGTGATCGCCTACGGCCACATCACCCTGAACACGCCCGATCTCGTCTGATCTCGGAAGCTAAGCAGGGTCGGGCCTGGTTAGTACCTGGATGGGAGACCGCCTGGGAATACCAGGTGCTGTAGGCTTTTGCTTTTCCTTTGGCATTCTTTTTTCTTTTTGGGAGGTGCCATCTTGGCATGGCCAAGCTCAAAGGGGTCGAGGGTGGCATTGGTGATCGCCTACGGCCACATCACCCTGAACACGCCCGATCTCGTCTGATCTCGGAAGCTAAGCAGGGTCGGGCCTGGTTAGTACCTGGATGGGAGACCGCCTGGGAATACCAGGTGCTGTAGGCTTTTGCTTTTCCTTTGGCATTCTTTTTTCTTTTTGGGAGGTGCCATCTTGGCATGGCCAAGCTCAAAGGGGTCGAGGGTGGCATTGGTGATCGCCTACGGCCACATCACCCTGAACACGCCCGATCTCGTCTGATCTCGGAAGCTAAGCAGGGTCGGGCCTGGTTAGTACCTGGATGGGAGACCGCCTGGGAATACCAGGTGCTGTAGGCTTTTGCTTTTCCTTTGGCATTCTTTTTTCTTTTTGGGAGGTGCCATCTTGGCATGGCCAAGCTCAAAGGGGTCGAGGGTGGCATTGGTGATCGCCTACGGCCACATCACCCTGAACACGCCCGATCTCGTCTGATCTCGGAAGCTAAGCAGGGTCGGGCCTGGTTAGTACCTGGATGGGAGACCGCCTGGGAATACCAGGTGCTGTAGGCTTTTGCTTTTCCTTTGGCATTCTTTTTTCTTTTTGGGAGGTGCCATCTTGGCATGGCCAAGCTCAAAGGGGTCGAGGGTGGCATTGGTGATCGCCTACGGCCACATCACCCTGAACACGCCCGATCTCGTCTGATCTCGGAAGCTAAGCAGGGTCGGGCCTGGTTAGTACCTGGATGGGAGACCGCCTGGGAATACCAGGTGCTGTAGGCTTTTGCTTTTCCTTTGGCATTCTTTTTTCTTTTTGGGAGGTGCCATCTTGGCATGGCCAAGCTCAAAGGGGTCGAGGGTGGCATTGGTGATCGCCTACGGCCACATCACCCTGAACACGCCCGATCTCGTCTGATCTCGGAAGCTAAGCAGGGTCGGGCCTGGTTAGTACCTGGATGGGAGACCGCCTGGGAATACCAGGTGCTGTAGGCTTTTGCTTTTCCTTTGGCATTCTTTTTTCTTTTTGGGAGGTGCCATCTTGGCATGGCCAAGCTCAAAGGGGTCGAGGGTGGCATTGGTGATCGCCTACGGCCACATCACCCTGAACACGCCCGATCTCGTCTGATCTCGGAAGCTAAGCAGGGTCGGGCCTGGTTAGTACCTGGATGGGAGACCGCCTGGGAATACCAGGTGCTGTAGGCTTTTGCTTTTCCTTTGGCATTCTTTTTTCTTTTTGGGAGGTGCCATCTTGGCATGGCCAAGCTCAAAGGGGTCGAGGGTGGCATTGGTGATCGCCTACGGCCACATCACCCTGAACACGCCCGATCTCGTCTGATCTCGGAAGCTAAGCAGGGTCGGGCCTGGTTAGTACCTGGATGGGAGACCGCCTGGGAATACCAGGTGCTGTAGGCTTTTGCTTTTCCTTTGGCATTCTTTTTTCTTTTTGGGAGGTGCCATCTTGGCATGGCCAAGCTCAAAGGGGTCGAGGGTGGCATTGGTGATCGCCTACGGCCACATCACCCTGAACACGCCCGATCTCGTCTGATCTCGGAAGCTAAGCAGGGTCGGGCCTGGTTAGTACCTGGATGGGAGACCGCCTGGGAATACCAGGTGCTGTAGGCTTTTGCTTTTCCTTTGGCATTCTTTTTTCTTTTTGGGAGGTGCCATCTTGGCATGGCCAAGCTCAAAGGGGTCGAGGGTGGCATTGGTGATCGCCTACGGCCACATCACCCTGAACACGCCCGATCTCGTCTGATCTCGGAAGCTAAGCAGGGTCGGGCCTGGTTAGTACCTGGATGGGAGACCGCCTGGGAATACCAGGTGCTGTAGGCTTTTGCTTTTCCTTTGGCATTCTTTTTTCTTTTTGGGAGGTGCCATCTTGGCATGGCCAAGCTCAAAGGGGTCGAGGGTGGCATTGGTGATCGCCTACGGCCACATCACCCTGAACACGCCCGATCTCGTCTGATCTCGGAAGCTAAGCAGGGTCGGGCCTGGTTAGTACCTGGATGGGAGACCGCCTGGGAATACCAGGTGCTGTAGGCTTTTGCTTTTCCTTTGGCATTCTTTTTTCTTTTTGGGAGGTGCCATCTTGGCATGGCCAAGCTCAAAGGGGTCGAGGGTGGCATTGGTGATCGCCTACGGCCACATCACCCTGAACACGCCCGATCTCGTCTGATCTCGGAAGCTAAGCAGGGTCGGGCCTGGTTAGTACCTGGATGGGAGACCGCCTGGGAATACCAGGTGCTGTAGGCTTTTGCTTTTCCTTTGGCATTCTTTTTTCTTTTTGGGAGGTGCCATCTTGGCATGGCCAAGCTCAAAGGGGTCGAGGGTGGCATTGGTGATCGCCTACGGCCACATCACCCTGAACACGCCCGATCTCGTCTGATCTCGGAAGCTAAGCAGGGTCGGGCCTGGTTAGTACCTGGATGGGAGACCGCCTGGGAATACCAGGTGCTGTAGGCTTTTGCTTTTCCTTTGGCATTCTTTTTTCTTTTTGGGAGGTGCCATCTTGGCATGGCCAAGCTCAAAGGGGTCGAGGGTGGCATTGGTGATCGCCTACGGCCACATCACCCTGAACACGCCCGATCTCGTCTGATCTCGGAAGCTAAGCAGGGTCGGGCCTGGTTAGTACCTGGATGGGAGACCGCCTGGGAATACCAGGTGCTGTAGGCTTTTGCTTTTCCTTTGGCATTCTTTTTTCTTTTTGGGAGGTGCCATCTTGGCATGGCCAAGCTCAAAGGGGTCGAGGGTGGCATTGGTGATCGCCTACGGCCACATCACCCTGAACACGCCCGATCTCGTCTGATCTCGGAAGCTAAGCAGGGTCGGGCCTGGTTAGTACCTGGATGGGAGACCGCCTGGGAATACCAGGTGCTGTAGGCTTTTGCTTTTCCTTTGGCATTCTTTTTTCTTTTTGGGAGGTGCCATCTTGGCATGGCCAAGCTCAAAGGGGTCGAGGGTGGCATTGGTGATCGCCTACGGCCACATCACCCTGAACACGCCCGATCTCGTCTGATCTCGGAAGCTAAGCAGGGTCGGGCCTGGTTAGTACCTGGATGGGAGACCGCCTGGGAATACCAGGTGCTGTAGGCTTTTGCTTTTCCTTTGGCATTCTTTTTTCTTTTTGGGAGGTGCCATCTTGGCATGGCCAAGCTCAAAGGGGTCGAGGGTGGCATTGGTGATCGCCTACGGCCACATCACCCTGAACACGCCCGATCTCGTCTGATCTCGGAAGCTAAGCAGGGTCGGGCCTGGTTAGTACCTGGATGGGAGACCGCCTGGGAATACCAGGTGCTGTAGGCTTTTGCTTTTCCTTTGGCATTCTTTTTTCTTTTTGGGAGGTGCCATCTTGGCATGGCCAAGCTCAAAGGGGTCGAGGGTGGCATTGGTGATCGCCTACGGCCACATCACCCTGAACACGCCCGATCTCGTCTGATCTCGGAAGCTAAGCAGGGTCGGGCCTGGTTAGTACCTGGATGGGAGACCGCCTGGGAATACCAGGTGCTGTAGGCTTTTGCTTTTCCTTTGGCATTCTTTTTTCTTTTTGGGAGGTGCCATCTTGGCATGGCCAAGCTCAAAGGGGTCGAGGGTGGCATTGGTGATCGCCTACGGCCACATCACCCTGAACACGCCCGATCTCGTCTGATCTCGGAAGCTAAGCAGGGTCGGGCCTGGTTAGTACCTGGATGGGAGACCGCCTGGGAATACCAGGTGCTGTAGGCTTTTGCTTTTCCTTTGGCATTCTTTTTTCTTTTTGGGAGGTGCCATCTTGGCATGGCCAAGCTCAAAGGGGTCGAGGGTGGCATTGGTGATCGCCTACGGCCACATCACCCTGAACACGCCCGATCTCGTCTGATCTCGGAAGCTAAGCAGGGTCGGGCCTGGTTAGTACCTGGATGGGAGACCGCCTGGGAATACCAGGTGCTGTAGGCTTTTGCTTTTCCTTTGGCATTCTTTTTTCTTTTTGGGAGGTGCCATCTTGGCATGGCCAAGCTCAAAGGGGTCGAGGGTGGCATTGGTGATCGCCTACGGCCACATCACCCTGAACACGCCCGATCTCGTCTGATCTCGGAAGCTAAGCAGGGTCGGGCCTGGTTAGTACCTGGATGGGAGACCGCCTGGGAATACCAGGTGCTGTAGGCTTTTGCTTTTCCTTTGGCATTCTTTTTTCTTTTTGGGAGGTGCCATCTTGGCATGGCCAAGCTCAAAGGGGTCGAGGGTGGCATTGGTGATCGCCTACGGCCACATCACCCTGAACACGCCCGATCTCGTCTGATCTCGGAAGCTAAGCAGGGTCGGGCCTGGTTAGTACCTGGATGGGAGACCGCCTGGGAATACCAGGTGCTGTAGGCTTTTGCTTTTCCTTTGGCATTCTTTTTTCTTTTTGGGAGGTGCCATCTTGGCATGGCCAAGCTCAAAGGGGTCGAGGGTGGCATTGGTGATCGCCTACGGCCACATCACCCTGAACACGCCCGATCTCGTCTGATCTCGGAAGCTAAGCAGGGTCGGGCCTGGTTAGTACCTGGATGGGAGACCGCCTGGGAATACCAGGTGCTGTAGGCTTTTGCTTTTCCTTTGGCATTCTTTTTTCTTTTTGGGAGGTGCCATCTTGGCATGGCCAAGCTCAAAGGGGTCGAGGGTGGCATTGGTGATCGCCTACGGCCACATCACCCTGAACACGCCCGATCTCGTCTGATCTCGGAAGCTAAGCAGGGTCGGGCCTGGTTAGTACCTGGATGGGAGACCGCCTGGGAATACCAGGTGCTGTAGGCTTTTGCTTTTCCTTTGGCATTCTTTTTTCTTTTTGGGAGGTGCCATCTTGGCATGGCCAAGCTCAAAGGGGTCGAGGGTGGCATTGGTGATCGCCTACGGCCACATCACCCTGAACACGCCCGATCTCGTCTGATCTCGGAAGCTAAGCAGGGTCGGGCCTGGTTAGTACCTGGATGGGAGACCGCCTGGGAATACCAGGTGCTGTAGGCTTTTGCTTTTCCTTTGGCATTCTTTTTTCTTTTTGGGAGGTGCCATCTTGGCATGGCCAAGCTCAAAGGGGTCGAGGGTGGCATTGGTGATCGCCTACGGCCACATCACCCTGAACACGCCCGATCTCGTCTGATCTCGGAAGCTAAGCAGGGTCGGGCCTGGTTAGTACCTGGATGGGAGACCGCCTGGGAATACCAGGTGCTGTAGGCTTTTGCTTTTCCTTTGGCATTCTTTTTTCTTTTTGGGAGGTGCCATCTTGGCATGGCCAAGCTCAAAGGGGTCGAGGGTGGCATTGGTGATCGCCTACGGCCACATCACCCTGAACACGCCCGATCTCGTCTGATCTCGGAAGCTAAGCAGGGTCGGGCCTGGTTAGTACCTGGATGGGAGACCGCCTGGGAATACCAGGTGCTGTAGGCTTTTGCTTTTCCTTTGGCATTCTTTTTTCTTTTTGGGAGGTGCCATCTTGGCATGGCCAAGCTCAAAGGGGTCGAGGGTGGCATTGGTGATCGCCTACGGCCACATCACCCTGAACACGCCCGATCTCGTCTGATCTCGGAAGCTAAGCAGGGTCGGGCCTGGTTAGTACCTGGATGGGAGACCGCCTGGGAATACCAGGTGCTGTAGGCTTTTGCTTTTCCTTTGGCATTCTTTTTTCTTTTTGGGAGGTGCCATCTTGGCATGGCCAAGCTCAAAGGGGTCGAGGGTGGCATTGGTGATCGCCTACGGCCACATCACCCTGAACACGCCCGATCTCGTCTGATCTCGGAAGCTAAGCAGGGTCGGGCCTGGTTAGTACCTGGATGGGAGACCGCCTGGGAATACCAGGTGCTGTAGGCTTTTGCTTTTCCTTTGGCATTCTTTTTTCTTTTTGGGAGGTGCCATCTTGGCATGGCCAAGCTCAAAGGGGTCGAGGGTGGCATTGGTGATCGCCTACGGCCACATCACCCTGAACACGCCCGATCTCGTCTGATCTCGGAAGCTAAGCAGGGTCGGGCCTGGTTAGTACCTGGATGGGAGACCGCCTGGGAATACCAGGTGCTGTAGGCTTTTGCTTTTCCTTTGGCATTCTTTTTTCTTTTTGGGAGGTGCCATCTTGGCATGGCCAAGCTCAAAGGGGTCGAGGGTGGCATTGGTGATCGCCTACGGCCACATCACCCTGAACACGCCCGATCTCGTCTGATCTCGGAAGCTAAGCAGGGTCGGGCCTGGTTAGTACCTGGATGGGAGACCGCCTGGGAATACCAGGTGCTGTAGGCTTTTGCTTTTCCTTTGGCATTCTTTTTTCTTTTTGGGAGGTGCCATCTTGGCATGGCCAAGCTCAAAGGGGTCGAGGGTGGCATTGGTGATCGCCTACGGCCACATCACCCTGAACACGCCCGATCTCGTCTGATCTCGGAAGCTAAGCAGGGTCGGGCCTGGTTAGTACCTGGATGGGAGACCGCCTGGGAATACCAGGTGCTGTAGGCTTTTGCTTTTCCTTTGGCATTCTTTTTTCTTTTTGGGAGGTGCCATCTTGGCATGGCCAAGCTCAAAGGGGTCGAGGGTGGCATTGGTGATCGCCTACGGCCACATCACCCTGAACACGCCCGATCTCGTCTGATCTCGGAAGCTAAGCAGGGTCGGGCCTGGTTAGTACCTGGATGGGAGACCGCCTGGGAATACCAGGTGCTGTAGGCTTTTGCTTTTCCTTTGGCATTCTTTTTTCTTTTTGGGAGGTGCCATCTTGGCATGGCCAAGCTCAAAGGGGTCGAGGGTGGCATTGGTGATCGCCTACGGCCACATCACCCTGAACACGCCCGATCTCGTCTGATCTCGGAAGCTAAGCAGGGTCGGGCCTGGTTAGTACCTGGATGGGAGACCGCCTGGGAATACCAGGTGCTGTAGGCTTTTGCTTTTCCTTTGGCATTCTTTTTTCTTTTTGGGAGGTGCCATCTTGGCATGGCCAAGCTCAAAGGGGTCGAGGGTGGCATTGGTGATCGCCTACGGCCACATCACCCTGAACACGCCCGATCTCGTCTGATCTCGGAAGCTAAGCAGGGTCGGGCCTGGTTAGTACCTGGATGGGAGACCGCCTGGGAATACCAGGTGCTGTAGGCTTTTGCTTTTCCTTTGGCATTCTTTTTTCTTTTTGGGAGGTGCCATCTTGGCATGGCCAAGCTCAAAGGGGTCGAGGGTGGCATTGGTGATCGCCTACGGCCACATCACCCTGAACACGCCCGATCTCGTCTGATCTCGGAAGCTAAGCAGGGTCGGGCCTGGTTAGTACCTGGATGGGAGACCGCCTGGGAATACCAGGTGCTGTAGGCTTTTGCTTTTCCTTTGGCATTCTTTTTTCTTTTTGGGAGGTGCCATCTTGGCATGGCCAAGCTCAAAGGGGTCGAGGGTGGCATTGGTGATCGCCTACGGCCACATCACCCTGAACACGCCCGATCTCGTCTGATCTCGGAAGCTAAGCAGGGTCGGGCCTGGTTAGTACCTGGATGGGAGACCGCCTGGGAATACCAGGTGCTGTAGGCTTTTGCTTTTCCTTTGGCATTCTTTTTTCTTTTTGGGAGGTGCCATCTTGGCATGGCCAAGCTCAAAGGGGTCGAGGGTGGCATTGGTGATCGCCTACGGCCACATCACCCTGAACACGCCCGATCTCGTCTGATCTCGGAAGCTAAGCAGGGTCGGGCCTGGTTAGTACCTGGATGGGAGACCGCCTGGGAATACCAGGTGCTGTAGGCTTTTGCTTTTCCTTTGGCATTCTTTTTTCTTTTTGGGAGGTGCCATCTTGGCATGGCCAAGCTCAAAGGGGTCGAGGGTGGCATTGGTGATCGCCTACGGCCACATCACCCTGAACACGCCCGATCTCGTCTGATCTCGGAAGCTAAGCAGGGTCGGGCCTGGTTAGTACCTGGATGGGAGACCGCCTGGGAATACCAGGTGCTGTAGGCTTTTGCTTTTCCTTTGGCATTCTTTTTTCTTTTTGGGAGGTGCCATCTTGGCATGGCCAAGCTCAAAGGGGTCGAGGGTGGCATTGGTGATCGCCTACGGCCACATCACCCTGAACACGCCCGATCTCGTCTGATCTCGGAAGCTAAGCAGGGTCGGGCCTGGTTAGTACCTGGATGGGAGACCGCCTGGGAATACCAGGTGCTGTTGGCTTTTGCTTTTCCTTTGGCATTCTTTTTTCTTTTTGGGAGGTGCCATCTTGGCATGGCCAAGCTCAAAGGGGTCGAGGGTGGCATTGGTGATCGCCTACGGCCACATCACCCTGAACACGCCCGATCTCGTCTGATCTCGGAAGCTAAGCAGGGTCGGGCCTGGTTAGTACCTGGATGGGAGACCGCCTGGGAATACCAGGTGCTGTAGGCTTTTGCTTTTCCTTTGGCATTCTTTTTTCTTTTTGGGAGGTGCCATCTTGGCATGGCCAAGCTCAAAGGGGTCGAGGGTGGCATTGGTGATCGCCTACGGCCACATCACCCTGAACACGCCCGATCTCGTCTGATCTCGGAAGCTAAGCAGGGTCGGGCCTGGTTAGTACCTGGATGGGAGACCGCCTGGGAATACCAGGTGCTGTAGGCTTTTGCTTTTCCTTTGGCATTCTTTTTTCTTTTTGGGAGGTGCCATCTTGGCATGGCCAAGCTCAAAGGGGTCGAGGGTGGCATTGGTGATCGCCTACGGCCACATCACCCTGAACACGCCCGATCTCGTCTGATCTCGGAAGCTAAGCAGGGTCGGGCCTGGTTAGTACCTGGATGGGAGACCGCCTGGGAATACCAGGTGCTGTAGGCTTTTGCTTTTCCTTTGGCATTCTTTTTTCTTTTTGGGAGGTGCCATCTTGGCATGGCCAAGCTCAAAGGGGTCGAGGGTGGCATTGGTGATCGCCTACGGCCACATCACCCTGAACACGCCCGATCTCGTCTGATCTCGGAAGCTAAGCAGGGTCGGGCCTGGTTAGTACCTGGATGGGAGACCGCCTGGGAATACCAGGTGCTGTAGGCTTTTGCTTTTCCTTTGGCATTCTTTTTTCTTTTTGGGAGGTGCCATCTTGGCATGGCCAAGCTCAAAGGGGTCGAGGGTGGCATTGGTGATCGCCTACGGCCACATCACCCTGAACACGCCCGATCTCGTCTGATCTCGGAAGCTAAGCAGGGTCGGGCCTGGTTAGTACCTGGATGGGAGACCGCCTGGGAATACCAGGTGCTGTAGGCTTTTGCTTTTCCTTTGGCATTCTTTTTTCTTTTTGGGAGGTGCCATCTTGGCATGGCCAAGCTCAAAGGGGTCGAGGGTGGCATTGGTGATCGCCTACGGCCACATCACCCTGAACACGCCCGATCTCGTCTGATCTCGGAAGCTAAGCAGGGTCGGGCCTGGTTAGTACCTGGATGGGAGACCGCCTGGGAATACCAGGTGCTGTAGGCTTTTGCTTTTCCTTTGGCATTCTTTTTTCTTTTTGGGAGGTGCCATCTTGGCATGGCCAAGCTCAAAGGGGTCGAGGGTGGCATTGGTGATCGCCTACGGCCACATCACCCTGAACACGCCCGATCTCGTCTGATCTCGGAAGCTAAGCAGGGTCGGGCCTGGTTAGTACCTGGATGGGAGACCGCCTGGGAATACCAGGTGCTGTAGGCTTTTGCTTTTCCTTTGGCATTCTTTTTTCTTTTTGGGAGGTGCCATCTTGGCATGGCCAAGCTCAAAGGGGTCGAGGGTGGCATTGGTGATCGCCTACGGCCACATCACCCTGAACACGCCCGATCTCGTCTGATCTCGGAAGCTAAGCAGGGTCGGGCCTGGTTAGTACCTGGATGGGAGACCGCCTGGGAATACCAGGTGCTGTAGGCTTTTGCTTTTCCTTTGGCATTCTTTTTTCTTTTTGGGAGGTGCCATCTTGGCATGGCCAAGCTCAAAGGGGTCGAGGGTGGCATTGGTGATCGCCTACGGCCACATCACCCTGAACACGCCCGATCTCGTCTGATCTCGGAAGCTAAGCAGGGTCGGGCCTGGTTAGTACCTGGATGGGAGACCGCCTGGGAATACCAGGTGCTGTAGGCTTTTGCTTTTCCTTTGGCATTCTTTTTTCTTTTTGGGAGGTGCCATCTTGGCATGGCCAAGCTCAAAGGGGTCGAGGGTGGCATTGGTGATCGCCTACGGCCACATCACCCTGAACACGCCCGATCTCGTCTGATCTCGGAAGCTAAGCAGGGTCGGGCCTGGTTAGTACCTGGATGGGAGACCGCCTGGGAATACCAGGTGCTGTAGGCTTTTGCTTTTCCTTTGGCATTCTTTTTTCTTTTTGGGAGGTGCCATCTTGGCATGGCCAAGCTCAAAGGGGTCGAGGGTGGCATTGGTGATCGCCTACGGCCACATCACCCTGAACACGCCCGATCTCGTCTGATCTCGGAAGCTAAGCAGGGTCGGGCCTGGTTAGTACCTGGATGGGAGACCGCCTGGGAATACCAGGTGCTGTAGGCTTTTGCTTTTCCTTTGGCATTCTTTTTTCTTTTTGGGAGGTGCCATCTTGGCATGGCCAAGCTCAAAGGGGTCGAGGGTGGCATTGGTGATCGCCTACGGCCACATCACCCTGAACACGCCCGATCTCGTCTGATCTCGGAAGCTAAGCAGGGTCGGGCCTGGTTAGTACCTGGATGGGAGACCGCCTGGGAATACCAGGTGCTGTAGGCTTTTGCTTTTCCTTTGGCATTCTTTTTTCTTTTTGGGAGGTGCCATCTTGGCATGGCCAAGCTCAAAGGGGTCGAGGGTGGCATTGGTGATCGCCTACGGCCACATCACCCTGAACACGCCCGATCTCGTCTGATCTCGGAAGCTAAGCAGGGTCGGGCCTGGTTAGTACCTGGATGGGAGACCGCCTGGGAATACCAGGTGCTGTAGGCTTTTGCTTTTCCTTTGGCATTCTTTTTTCTTTTTGGGAGGTGCCATCTTGGCATGGCCAAGCTCAAAGGGGTCGAGGGTGGCATTGGTGATCGCCTACGGCCACATCACCCTGAACACGCCCGATCTCGTCTGATCTCGGAAGCTAAGCAGGGTCGGGCCTGGTTAGTACCTGGATGGGAGACCGCCTGGGAATACCAGGTGCTGTAGGCTTTTGCTTTTCCTTTGGCATTCTTTTTTCTTTTTGGGAGGTGCCATCTTGGCATGGCCAAGCTCAAAGGGGTCGAGGGTGGCATTGGTGATCGCCTACGGCCACATCACCCTGAACACGCCCGATCTCGTCTGATCTCGGAAGCTAAGCAGGGTCGGGCCTGGTTAGTACCTGGATGGGAGACCGCCTGGGAATACCAGGTGCTGTAGGCTTTTGCTTTTCCTTTGGCATTCTTTTTTCTTTTTGGGAGGTGCCATCTTGGCATGGCCAAGCTCAAAGGGGTCGAGGGTGGCATTGGTGATCGCCTACGGCCACATCACCCTGAACACGCCCGATCTCGTCTGATCTCGGAAGCTAAGCAGGGTCGGGCCTGGTTAGTACCTGGATGGGAGACCGCCTGGGAATACCAGGTGCTGTAGGCTTTTGCTTTTCCTTTGGCATTCTTTTTTCTTTTTGGGAGGTGCCATCTTGGCATGGCCAAGCTCAAAGGGGTCGAGGGTGGCATTGGTGATCGCCTACGGCCACATCACCCTGAACACGCCCGATCTCGTCTGATCTCGGAAGCTAAGCAGGGTCGGGCCTGGTTAGTACCTGGATGGGAGACCGCCTGGGAATACCAGGTGCTGTAGGCTTTTGCTTTTCCTTTGGCATTCTTTTTTCTTTTTGGGAGGTGCCATCTTGGCATGGCCAAGCTCAAAGGGGTCGAGGGTGGCATTGGTGATCGCCTACGGCCACATCACCCTGAACACGCCCGATCTCGTCTGATCTCGGAAGCTAAGCAGGGTCGGGCCTGGTTAGTACCTGGATGGGAGACCGCCTGGGAATACCAGGTGCTGTAGGCTTTTGCTTTTCCTTTGGCATTCTTTTTTCTTTTTGGGAGGTGCCATCTTGGCATGGCCAAGCTCAAAGGGGTCGAGGGTGGCATTGGTGATCGCCTACGGCCACATCACCCTGAACACGCCCGATCTCGTCTGATCTCGGAAGCTAAGCAGGGTCGGGCCTGGTTAGTACCTGGATGGGAGACCGCCTGGGAATACCAGGTGCTGTAGGCTTTTGCTTTTCCTTTGGCATTCTTTTTTCTTTTTGGGAGGTGCCATCTTGGCATGGCCAAGCTCAAAGGGGTCGAGGGTGGCATTGGTGATCGCCTACGGCCACATCACCCTGAACACGCCCGATCTCGTCTGATCTCGGAAGCTAAGCAGGGTCGGGCCTGGTTAGTACCTGGATGGGAGACCGCCTGGGAATACCAGGTGCTGTAGGCTTTTGCTTTTCCTTTGGCATTCTTTTTTCTTTTTGGGAGGTGCCATCTTGGCATGGCCAAGCTCAAAGGGGTCGAGGGTGGCATTGGTGATCGCCTACGGCCACATCACCCTGAACACGCCCGATCTCGTCTGATCTCGGAAGCTAAGCAGGGTCGGGCCTGGTTAGTACCTGGATGGGAGACCGCCTGGGAATACCAGGTGCTGTAGGCTTTTGCTTTTCCTTTGGCATTCTTTTTTCTTTTTGGGAGGTGCCATCTTGGCATGGCCAAGCTCAAAGGGGTCGAGGGTGGCATTGGTGATCGCCTACGGCCACATCACCCTGAACACGCCCGATCTCGTCTGATCTCGGAAGCTAAGCAGGGTCGGGCCTGGTTAGTACCTGGATGGGAGACCGCCTGGGAATACCAGGTGCTGTAGGCTTTTGCTTTTCCTTTGGCATTCTTTTTTCTTTTTGGGAGGTGCCATCTTGGCATGGCCAAGCTCAAAGGGGTCGAGGGTGGCATTGGTGATCGCCTACGGCCACATCACCCTGAACACGCCCGATCTCGTCTGATCTCGGAAGCTAAGCAGGGTCGGGCCTGGTTAGTACCTGGATGGGAGACCGCCTGGGAATACCAGGTGCTGTAGGCTTTTGCTTTTCCTTTGGCATTCTTTTTTCTTTTTGGGAGGTGCCATCTTGGCATGGCCAAGCTCAAAGGGGTCGAGGGTGGCATTGGTGATCGCCTACGGCCACATCACCCTGAACACGCCCGATCTCGTCTGATCTCGGAAGCTAAGCAGGGTCGGGCCTGGTTAGTACCTGGATGGGAGACCGCCTGGGAATACCAGGTGCTGTAGGCTTTTGCTTTTCCTTTGGCATTCTTTTTTCTTTTTGGGAGGTGCCATCTTGGCATGGCCAAGCTCAAAGGGGTCGAGGGTGGCATTGGTGATCGCCTACGGCCACATCACCCTGAACACGCCCGATCTCGTCTGATCTCGGAAGCTAAGCAGGGTCGGGCCTGGTTAGTACCTGGATGGGAGACCGCCTGGGAATACCAGGTGCTGTAGGCTTTTGCTTTTCCTTTGGCATTCTTTTTTCTTTTTGGGAGGTGCCATCTTGGCATGGCCAAGCTCAAAGGGGTCGAGGGTGGCATTGGTGATCGCCTACGGCCACATCACCCTGAACACGCCCGATCTCGTCTGATCTCGGAAGCTAAGCAGGGTCGGGCCTGGTTAGTACCTGGATGGGAGACCGCCTGGGAATACCAGGTGCTGTAGGGCTTTTGCTTTTCCTTTGGCATTCTTTTTTCTTTTTGGGAGGTGCCATCTTGGCATGGCCAAGCTCAAAGGGGTCGAGGGTGGCATTGGTGATCGCCTACGGCCACATCACCCTGAACACGCCCGATCTCGTCTGATCTCGGAAGCTAAGCAGGGTCGGGCCTGGTTAGTACCTGGATGGGAGACCGCCTGGGAATACCAGGTGCTGTAGGCTTTTGCTTTTCCTTTGGCATTCTTTTTTCTTTTTGGGAGGTGCCATCTTGGCATGGCCAAGCTCAAAGGGGTCGAGGGTGGCATTGGTGATCGCCTACGGCCACATCACCCTGAACACGCCCGATCTCGTCTGATCTCGGAAGCTAAGCAGGGTCGGGCCTGGTTAGTACCTGGATGGGAGACCGCCTGGGAATACCAGGTGCTGTAGGCTTTTGCTTTTCCTTTGGCATTCTTTTTTCTTTTTGGGAGGTGCCATCTTGGCATGGCCAAGCTCAAAGGGGTCGAGGGTGGCATTGGTGATCGCCTACGGCCACATCACCCTGAACACGCCCGATCTCGTCTGATCTCGGAAGCTAAGCAGGGTCGGGCCTGGTTAGTACCTGGATGGGAGACCGCCTGGGAATACCAGGTGCTGTAGGCTTTTGCTTTTCCTTTGGCATTCTTTTTCTTTTTGGGAGGTGCCATCTTGGCATGGCCAAGCTCAAAGGGGTCGAGGGTGGCATTGGTGATCGCCTACGGCCACATCACCCTGAACACGCCCGATCTCGTCTGATCTCGGAAGCTAAGCAGGGTCGGGCCTGGTTAGTACCTGGATGGGAGACCGCCTGGGAATACCAGGTGCTGTAGGCTTTTGCTTTTCCTTTGGCATTCTTTTTTCTTTTTGGGAGGTGCCATCTTGGCATGGCCAAGCTCAAAGGGGTCGAGGGTGGCATTGGTGATCGCCTACGGCCACATCACCCTGAACACGCCCGATCTCGTCTGATCTCGGAAGCTAAGCAGGGTCGGGCCTGGTTAGTACCTGGATGGGAGACCGCCTGGGAATACCAGGTGCTGTAGGCTTTTGCTTTTCCTTTGGCATTCTTTTTTCTTTTTGGGAGGTGCCACCTTGGCATGGCCAAGCTCAAAGGGGTCGAGGGTGGCATTGGTGATCGCCTACGGCCACATCACCCTGAACACGCCCGATCTCGTCTGATCTCGGAAGCTAAGCAGGGTCGGGCCTGGTTAGTACCTGGATGGGAGACCGCCTGGGAATACCAGGTGCTGTAGGCTTTTGCTTTTCCTTTGGCATTCTTTTTTCTTTTTGGGAGGTGCCATCTTGGCATGGCCAAGCTCAAAGGGGTCGAGGGTGGCATTGGTGATCGCCTACGGCCACATCACCCTGAACACGCCCGATCTCGTCTGATCTCGGAAGCTAAGCAGGGTCGGGCCTGGTTAGTACCTGGATGGGAGACCGCCTGGGAATACCAGGTGCTGTAGGCTTTTGCTTTTCCTTTGGCATTCTTTTTTCTTTTTGGGAGGTGCCATCTTGGCATGGCCAAGCTCAAAGGGGTCGAGGGTGGCATTGGTGATCGCCTACGGCCACATCACCCTGAACACGCCCGATCTCGTCTGATCTCGGAAGCTAAGCAGGGTCGGGCCTGGTTAGTACCTGGATGGGAGACCGCCTGGGAATACCAGGTGCTGTAGGCTTTTGCTTTTCCTTTGGCATTCTTTTTTCTTTTTGGGAGGTGCCATCTTGGCATGGCCAAGCTCAAAGGGGTCGAGGGTGGCATTGGTGATCGCCTACGGCCACATCACCCTGAACACGCCCGATCTCGTCTGATCTCGGAAGCTAAGCAGGGTCGGGCCTGGTTAGTACCTGGATGGGAGACCGCCTGGGAATACCAGGTGCTGTAGGCTTTTGCTTTTCCTTTGGCATTCTTTTTTCTTTTTGGGAGGTGCCATCTTGGCATGGCCAAGCTCAAAGGGGTCGAGGGTGGCATTGGTGATCGCCTACGGCCACATCACCCTGAACACGCCCGATCTCGTCTGATCTCGGAAGCTAAGCAGGGTCGGGCCTGGTTAGTACCTGGAAGGGAGACCGCCTGGGAATACCAGGTGCTGTAGGCTTTTGCTTTTCCTTTGGCATTCTTTTTTCTTTTTGGGAGGTGCCATCTTGGCATGGCCAAGCTCAAAGGGGTCGAGGGTGGCATTGGTGATCGCCTACGGCCACATCACCCTGAACACGCCCGATCTCGTCTGATCTCGGAAGCTAAGCAGGGTCGGGCCTGGTTAGTACCTGGATGGGAGACCGCCTGGGAATACCAGGTGCTGTAGGCTTTTGCTTTTCCTTTGGCATTCTTTTTTCTTTTTGGGAGGTGCCATCTTGGCATGGCCAAGCTCAAAGGGGTCGAGGGTGGCATTGGTGATCGCCTACGGCCACATCACCCTGAACACGCCCGATCTCGTCTGATCTCGGAAGCTAAGCAGGGTCGGGACTGCTTAGTACCTGGATGCGAGACCGCCTGGGAATACCAGGTGCTGTAGGCTTTTGCTTTTCCTTTGGCATTCTTTTTTCTTTTTGGGAGGTGCCATCTTGGCATGGCCAAGCTCAAAGGGGTCGAGGGTGGCATTGGTGATGGCCTACGGCCACATCACCCTGAACACGCCCGATCTCGTCTGATCTCGGAAGCTAAGCAGGGTCGGGCCTGCTTAGTACCTGGATGGGAGACCGCCTGGGAATACCAGGTGCTGTAGGCTTTTGCTTTTCCTTTGGCATTCTTTTTTCTTTTTGGGAGGTGCCATCTTGGCATGGCCAAGCTCAAAGGGGTCGAGGGTGGCATTGGTGATCGCCTACGGCCACATCACCCTGAACACGCCCGATCTCGTCTGATCTCGGAAGCTAAGCAGGGTCGGGCCTGGTTAGTACCTGGATGGGAGACCGCCTGGGAATACCAGGTGCTGTAGGCTTTGGCATTCTTTTTTCTTTTTGGGAGGTGCCATCTTGGCATGGCCAAGCTCAGCATGGCCAAGCTCAAAGGGGTCGAGGGTGGCATTGGTGATCGCCTACGGCCACATCACCCTGAACACGCCCGATCTCGTCTGATCTCGGAAGCTAAGCAGGGTCGGGCCTGGTTAGTACCTGGATGGGAGACCGCCTGGGAATACCAGGTGCTGTAGGCTTTTGCTTTTCCTTTGGCATTCTTTTTTCTTTTTGGGAGGTGCCATCTTGGCATGGCCAAGCTCAAAGGGGTCGAGGGTGGCATTGGTGATTGCCTACGGCCACATCACCCTGAACACGCGCGATCTCGTCTGATCTCGGAAGCTAAGCAGGGTCGGGCCTGGTTAGTACCTGGAATGGGAGACCGCCTGGGAATACCAGGTGCTGTAGGCTTTTGCTTTTCCTTTGGCATTCTTTTTTCTTTTTGGGAGGTGCCATCTTGGCATGGCCAAGCTCAAAGGGGTCGAGGGTGGCATTGGTGATCGCCTACGGCCACATCACCCTGAACACGCCCGATCTCGTCTGATCTCGGAAGCTAAGCAGGGTTGGGCCTGGTTAGTACCTGGATGGGAGACCGCCTGGGAATACCAGGTGCTGTAGGCTTTTGCTTTTCCTTTGGCATTCTTTTTTCTTTTTGGGAGGTGCCATCTTGGCATGGCCAAGCTCAAAGGGGTCGAGGGTGGCATTGGTGATCGCCTACGGCCACATCACCCTGAACACGCCCGATCTCGTCTGATCTCGGAAGCTAAGCAGGGTCTGGCCTGGTTAGTACCTGGATGGGAGACCGCCTGGGAATACCAGGTGCTGTAGGCTTTTGCTTTTCCTTTGGCATTCTTTTTTCTTTTTGGGAGGTGCCATCTTGGCATGGCCAAGCTCAAAGGGGTCGAGGGTGGCATTGGTGATCGCCTACGGCCACATCACCCTGAACACGCCCGATCTCGTCTGATCTCGGAAGCTAAGCAGGGTCGGGCCTGGTTAGTACCTGGATGGGAGACCGCCTGGGAATACCAGGTGCTGTAGGCTTTTGCTTTTCCTTTGGCATTCTTTTTTCTTTTTGGGAGGTGCCATCTTGGCATGGCCAAGCTCAAAGGGGTCGAGGGTGGCATTGGTGATCGCCTACGGCCACATCACCCTGAACACGCCCGATCTCGTCTGATCTCGGAAGCTAAGCAGGGTCGGGCCTGGTTAGTACCTGGATGGGAGACCGCCTGGGAATACCAGGTGCTGTAGGCTTTTGCTTTTCCTTTGGCATTCTTTTTTCTTTTTGGGAGGTGCCATCTTGGCATGGCCAAGCTCAAAGGGGTCGAGGGTGGCATTGGTGATCGCCTACGGCCACATCACCCTGAACACGCCCGATCTCGTCTGATCTCGGAAGCTAAGCAGGGTCGGGCCTGGTTAGTACCTGGATGGGAGACCGCCTGGGAATACCAGGTGCTGTAGGCTTTTGCTTTTCCTTTGGCATTCTTTTTTCTTTTTGGGAGGTGCCATCTTGGCATGGCCAAGCTCAAAGGGGTCGAGGGTGGCATTGGTGATCGCCTACGGCCACATCACCCTGAACACGCCCGATCTCGTCTGATCTCGGAAGCTAAGCAGGGTCGGGCCTGGTTAGTACCTGGATGGGAGACCGCCTGGGAATACCAGGTGCTGTAGGCTTTTGCTTTTCCTTTGGCATTCTTTTTTCTTTTTGGGAGGTGCCATCTTGGCATGGCCAAGCTCAAAGGGGTCGAGGGTGGCATTGGTGATCGCCTACGGCCACATCACCCTGAACACGCCCGATCTCGTCTGATCTCGGAAGCTAAGCAGGGTCGGGCCTGGTTAGTACCTGGATGGGAGACCGCCTGGGAATACCAGGTGCTGTAGGCTTTTGCTTTTCCTTTGGCATTCTTTTTTCTTTTTGGGAGGTGCCATCTTGGCATGGCCAAGCTCAAAGGGGTCGAGGGTGGCATTGGTGATCGCCTACGGCCACATCACCCTGAACACGCCCGATCTCGTCTGATCTCGGAAGCTAAGCAGGGTCGGGCCTGGTTAGTACCTGGATGGGAGACCGCCTGGGAATACCAGGTGCTGTAGGCTTTTGCTTTTCCTTTGGCATTCTTTTTTCTTTTTGGGAGGTGCCATCTTGGCATGGCCAAGCTCAAAGGGGTCGAGGGTGGCATTGGTGATCGCCTGAACACGCCCGATCTCGTCTGATCTCGGAAGCTAAGCAGGGTCGGGCCTGGTTAGTACCTGGATGGGAGACCGCCTGGGAATACCAGGTGCTGTAGGCTTTTGCTTTTCCTTTGGCATTCTTTTTTCTTTTTGGGAGGTGCCATCTTGGCATGGCCAAGCTCAAAGGGGTCGAGGGTGGCATTGGTGATCGCCTACGGCCACATCACCCTGAACACGCCCGATCTCGTCTGATCTCGGAAGCTAAGCAGGGTCGGGCCTGGTTAGTACCTGGATGGGAGACCGCCTGGGAATACCAGGTGCTGTAGGCTTTTGCTTTTCCTTTGGCATTCTTTTTTCTTTTTGGGAGGTGCCATCTTGGCATGGCCAAGCTCAAAGGGGTCGAGGGTGGCATTGGTGATCGCCTACGGCCACATCACCCTGAACACGCCCGATCTCGTCTGATCTCGGAAGCTAAGCAGGGTCGGGCCTGGTTAGTACCTGGATGGGAGACCGCCTGGGAATACCAGGTGCTGTAGGCTTTTGCTTTTCCTTTGGCATTCTTTTTTCTTTTTGGGAGGTGCCATCTTGGCATGGCCAAGCTCAAAGGGGTCGAGGGTGGCATTGGTGATCGCCTACGGCCACATCACCCTGAACACGCCCGATCTCGTCTGATCTCGGAAGCTAAGCAGGGTCGGGCCTGGTTAGTACCTGGATGGGAGACCGCCTGGGAATACCAGGTGCTGTAGGCTTTTGCTTTTCCTTTGGCATTCTTTTTTCTTTTTGGGAGGTGCCATCTTGGCATGGCCAAGCTCAAAGGGGTCGAGGGTGGCATTGGTGATCGCCTACGGCCACATCACCCTGAACACGCCCGATCTCGTCTGATCTCGGAAGCTAAGCAGGGTCGGGCCTGGTTAGTACCTGGATGGGAGACCGCCTGGGAATACCAGGTGCTGTAGGCTTTTGCTTTTCCTTTGGCATTCTTTTTTCTTTTTGGGAGGTGCCATCTTGGCATGGCCAAGCTCAAAGGGGTCGAGGGTGGCATTGGTGATCGCCTACGGCCACATCACCCTGAACACGCCCGATCTCGTCTGATCTCGGAAGCTAAGCAGGGTCGGGCCTGGTTAGTACCTGGATGGGAGACCGCCTGGGAATACCAGGTGCTGTAGGCTTTTGCTTTTCCTTTGGCATTCTTTTTTCTTTTTGGGAGGTGCCATCTTGGCATGGCCAAGCTCAAAGGGGTCGAGGGTGGCATTGGTGATCGCCTACGGCCACATCACCCTGAACACGCCCGATCTCGTCTGATCTCGGAAGCTAAGCAGGGTCGGGCCTGGTTAGTACCTGGATGGGAGACCGCCTGGGAATACCAGGTGCTGTAGGCTTTTGCTTTTCCTTTGGCATTCTTTTTTCTTTTTGGGAGGTGCCATCTTGGCATGGCCAAGCTCAAAGGGGTCGAGGGTGGCATTGGTGATCGCCTACGGCCACATCACCCTGAACACGCCCGATCTCGTCTGATCTCGGAAGCTAAGCAGGGTCGGGCCTGGTTAGTACCTGGATGGGAGACCGCCTGGGAATACCAGGTGCTGTAGGCTTTTGCTTTTCCTTTGGCATTCTTTTTTCTTTTTGGGAGGTGCCATCTTGGCATGGCCAAGCTCAAAGGGGTCGAGGGTGGCATTGGTGATCGCCTACGGCCACATCACCCTGAACACGCCCGATCTCGTCTGATCTCGGAAGCTAAGCAGGGTCGGGCCTGGTTAGTACCTGGATGGGAGACCGCCTGGGAATACCAGGTGCTGTAGGCTTTTGCTTTTCCTTTGGCATTCTTTTTTCTTTTTGGGAGGTGCCATCTTGGCATGGCCAAGCTCAAAGGGGTCGAGGGTGGCATTGGTGATCGCCTACGGCCACATCACCCTGAACACGCCCGATCTCGTCTGATCTCGGAAGCTAAGCAGGGTCGGGCCTGGTTAGTACCTGGATGGGAGACCGCCTGGGAATACCAGGTGCTGTAGGCTTTTGCTTTTCCTTTGGCATTCTTTTTTCTTTTTGGGAGGTGCCATCTTGGCATGGCCAAGCTCAAAGGGGTCGAGGGTGGCATTGGTGATCGCCTACGGCCACATCACCCTGAACACGCCCGATCTCGTCTGATCTCGGAAGCTAAGCAGGGTCGGGCCTGGTTAGTACCTGGATGGGAGACCGCCTGGGAATACCAGGTGCTGTAGGCTTTTGCTTTTCCTTTGGCATTCTTTTTTCTTTTTGGGAGGTGCCATCTTGGCATGGCCAAGCTCAAAGGGGTCGAGGGTGGCATTGGTGATCGCCTACGGCCACATCACCCTGAACACGCCCGATCTCGTCTGATCTCGGAAGCTAAGCAGGGTCGGGCCTGGTTAGTACCTGGATGGGAGACCGCCTGGGAATACCAGGTGCTGTAGGCTTTTGCTTTTCCTTTGGCATTCTTTTTTCTTTTTGGGAGGTGCCATCTTGGCATGGCCAAGCTCAAAGGGGTCGAGGGTGGCATTGGTGATCGCCTACGGCCACATCACCCTGAACACGCCCGATCTCGTCTGATCTCGGAAGCTAAGCAGGGTCGGGCCTGGTTAGTACCTGGATGGGAGACCGCCTGGGAATACCAGGTGCTGTAGGCTTTTGCTTTTCCTTTGGCATTCTTTTTTCTTTTTGGGAGGTGCCATCTTGGCATGGCCAAGCTCAAAGGGGTCGAGGGTGGCATTGGTGATCGCCTACGGCCACATCACCCTGAACACGCCCGATCTCGTCTGATCTCGGAAGCTAAGCAGGGTCGGGCCTGGTTAGTACCTGGATGGGAGACCGCCTGGGAATACCAGGTGCTGTAGGCTTTTGCTTTTCCTTTGGCATTCTTTTTTCTTTTTGGGAGGTGCCATCTTGGCATGGCCAAGCTCAAAGGGGTCGAGGGTGGCATTGGTGATCGCCTACGGCCACATCACCCTGAACACGCCCGATCTCGTCTGATCTCGGAAGCTAAGCAGGGTCGGGCCTGGTTAGTACCTGGATGGGAGACCGCCTGGGAATACCAGGTGCTGTAGGCTTTTGCTTTTCCTTTGGCATTCTTTTTTCTTTTTGGGAGGTGCCATCTTGGCATGGCCAAGCTCAAAGGGGTCGAGGGTGGCATTGGTGATCGCCTACGGCCACATCACCCTGAACACGCCCGATCTCGTCTGATCTCGGAAGCTAAGCAGGGTCGGGCCTGGTTAGTACCTGGATGGGAGACCGCCTGGGAATACCAGGTGCTGTAGGCTTTTGCTTTTCCTTTGGCATTCTTTTTTCTTTTTGGGAGGTGCCATCTTGGCATGGCCAAGCTCAAAGGGGTCGAGGGTGGCATTGGTGATCGCCTACGGCCACATCACCCTGAACACGCCCGATCTCGTCTGATCTCGGAAGCTAAGCAGGGTCGGGCCTGGTTAGTACCTGGATGGGAGACCGCCTGGGAATACCAGGTGCTGTAGGCTTTTGCTTTTCCTTTGGCATTCTTTTTTCTTTTTGGGAGGTGCCATCTTGGCATGGCCAAGCTCAAAGGGGTCGAGGGTGGCATTGGTGATCGCCTACGGCCACATCACCCTGAACACGCCCGATCTCGTCTGATCTCGGAAGCTAAGCAGGGTCGGGCCTGGTTAGTACCTGGATGGGAGACCGCCTGGGAATACCAGGTGCTGTAGGCTTTTGCTTTTCCTTTGGCATTCTTTTTTCTTTTTGGGAGGTGCCATCTTGGCATGGCCAAGCTCAAAGGGGTCGAGGGTGGCATTGGTGATCGCCTACGGCCACATCACCCTGAACACGCCCGATCTCGTCTGATCTCGGAAGCTAAGCAGGGTCGGGCCTGGTTAGTACCTGGATGGGAGACCGCCTGGGAATACCAGGTGCTGTAGGCTTTTGCTTTTCCTTTGGCATTCTTTTTTCTTTTTGGGAGGTGCCATCTTGGCATGGCCAAGCTCAAAGGGGTCGAGGGTGGCATTGGTGATCGCCTACGGCCACATCACCCTGAACACGCCCGATCTCGTCTGATCTCGGAAGCTAAGCAGGGTCGGGCCTGGTTAGTACCTGGATGGGAGACCGCCTGGGAATACCAGGTGCTGTAGGCTTTTGCTTTTCCTTTGGCATTCTTTTTTCTTTTTGGGAGGTGCCATCTTGGCATGGCCAAGCTCAAAGGGGTCGAGGGTGGCATTGGTGATCGCCTACGGCCACATCACCCTGAACACGCCCGATCTCGTCTGATCTCGGAAGCTAAGCAGGGTCGGGCCTGGTTAGTACCTGGATGGGAGACCGCCTGGGAATACCAGGTGCTGTAGGCTTTTGCTTTTCCTTTGGCATTCTTTTTTCTTTTTGGGAGGTGCCATCTTGGCATGGCCAAGCTCAAAGGGGTCGAGGGTGGCATTGGTGATCGCCTACGGCCACATCACCCTGAACACGCCCGATCTCGTCTGATCTCGGAAGCTAAGCAGGGTCGGGCCTGGTTAGTACCTGGATGGGAGACCGCCTGGGAATACCAGGTGCTGTAGGCTTTTGCTTTTCCTTTGGCATTCTTTTTTCTTTTTGGGAGGTGCCATCTTGGCATGGCCAAGCTCAAAGGGGTCGAGGGTGGCATTGGTGATCGCCTACGGCCACATCACCCTGAACACGCCCGATCTCGTCTGATCTCGGAAGCTAAGCAGGGTCGGGCCTGGTTAGTACCTGGATGGGAGACCGCCTGGGAATACCAGGTGCTGTAGGCTTTTGCTTTTCCTTTGGCATTCTTTTTTCTTTTTGGGAGGTGCCATCTTGGCATGGCCAAGCTCAAAGGGGTCGAGGGTGGCATTGGTGATCGCCTACGGCCACATCACCCTGAACACGCCCGATCTCGTCTGATCTCGGAAGCTAAGCAGGGTCGGGCCTGGTTAGTACCTGGATGGGAGACCGCCTGGGAATACCAGGTGCTGTAGGCTTTTGCTTTTCCTTTGGCATTCTTTTTTCTTTTTGGGAGGTGCCATCTTGGCATGGCCAAGCTCAAAGGGGTCGAGGGTGGCATTGGTGATCGCCTACGGCCACATCACCCTGAACACGCCCGATCTCGTCTGATCTCGGAAGCTAAGCAGGGTCGGGCCTGGTTAGTACCTGGATGGGAGACCGCCTGGGAATACCAGGTGCTGTAGGCTTTTGCTTTTCCTTTGGCATTCTTTTTTCTTTTTGGGAGGTGCCATCTTGGCATGGCCAAGCTCAAAGGGGTCGAGGGTGGCATTGGTGATCGCCTACGGCCACATCACCCTGAACACGCCCGATCTCGTCTGATCTCGGAAGCTAAGCAGGGTCGGGCCTGGTTAGTACCTGGATGGGAGACCGCCTGGGAATACCAGGTGCTGTAGGCTTTTGCTTTTCCTTTGGCATTCTTTTTTCTTTTTGGGAGGTGCCATCTTGGCATGGCCAAGCTCAAAGGGGTCGAGGGTGGCATTGGTGATCGCCTACGGCCACATCACCCTGAACACGCCCGATCTCGTCTGATCTCGGAAGCTAAGCAGGGTCGGGCCTGGTTAGTACCTGGATGGGAGACCGCCTGGGAATACCAGGTGCTGTAGGCTTTTGCTTTTCCTTTGGCATTCTTTTTTCTTTTTGGGAGGTGCCATCTTGGCATGGCCAAGCTCAAAGGGGTCGAGGGTGGCATTGGTGATCGCCTACGGCCACATCACCCTGAACACGCCCGATCTCGTCTGATCTCGGAAGCTAAGCAGGGTCGGGCCTGGTTAGTACCTGGATGGGAGACCGCCTGGGAATACCAGGTGCTGTAGGCTTTTGCTTTTCCTTTGGCATTCTTTTTTCTTTTTGGGAGGTGCCATCTTGGCATGGCCAAGCTCAAAGGGGTCGAGGGTGGCATTGGTGATCGCCTACGGCCACATCACCCTGAACACGCCCGATCTCGTCTGATCTCGGAAGCTAAGCAGGGTCGGGCCTGGTTAGTACCTGGATGGGAGACCGCCTGGGAATACCAGGTGCTGTAGGCTTTT
The DNA here is from genome assembly GCF_965119305.1 of Pelophylax lessonae. Classification (NCBI taxonomy): domain Eukaryota; kingdom Metazoa; phylum Chordata; class Amphibia; order Anura; family Ranidae; genus Pelophylax; species Pelophylax lessonae. Next base: position 25,491 of record NW_028119710.1, read on the forward strand.
GCTTTTCCTTTGGCATTCTTTTTTCTTTTTGGGAGGTGCCATCTTGGCATGGCCAAGCTCAAAGGGGTCGAGGGTGGCATTGGTGATCGCCTACGGCCACATCACCCTGAACACGCCCGATCTCGTCTGATCTCGGAAGCTAAGCAGGGTCGGGCCTGGTTAGTACCTGGATGGGAGACCGCCTGGGAATACCAGGTGCTGTAGGCTTTTGCTTTTCCTTTGGCATTCTTTTTTCTTTTTGGGAGGTGCCATCTTGGCATGGCCAAGCTCAAAGGGGTCGAGGGTGGCATTGGTGATCGCCTACGGCCACATCACCCTGAACACGCCCGATCTCGTCTGATCTCGGAAGCTAAGCAGGGTCGGGCCTGGTTAGTACCTGGATGGGAGACCGCCTGGGAATACCAGGTGCTGTAGGCTTTTGCTTTTCCTTTGGCATTCTTTTTTCTTTTTGGGAGGTGCCATCTTGGCATGGCCAAGCTCAAAGGGGTCGAGGGTGGCATTGGTGATCGCCTACGGCCACATCACCCTGAACACGCCCGATCTCGTCTGATCTCGGAAGCTAAGCAGGGTCGGGCCTGGTTAGTACCTGGATGGGAGACCGCCTGGGAATACCAGGTGCTGTAGGCTTTTGCTTTTCCTTTGGCATTCTTTTTTCTTTTTGGGAGGTGCCATCTTGGCATGGCCAAGCTCAAAGGGGTCGAGGGTGGCATTGGTGATCGCCTACGGCCACATCACCCTGAACACGCCCGATCTCGTCTGATCTCGGAAGCTAAGCAGGGTCGGGCCTGGTTAGTACCTGGATGGGAGACCGCCTGGGAATACCAGGTGCTGTAGGCTTTTGCTTTTCCTTTGGCATTCTTTTTTCTTTTTGGGAGGTGCCATCTTGGCATGGCCAAGCTCAAAGGGGTCGAGGGTGGCATTGGTGATCGCCTACGGCCACATCACCCTGAACACGCCCGATCTCGTCTGATCTCGGAAGCTAAGCAGGGTCGGGCCTGGTTAGTACCTGGATGGGAGACCGCCTGGGAATACCAGGTGCTGTAGGCTTTTGCTTTTCCTTTGGCATTCTTTTTTCTTTTTGGGAGGTGCCATCTTGGCATGGCCAAGCTCAAAGGGGTCGAGGGTGGCTTTGGTGATCGCCTACGGCCACATCACCCTGAACACGCCCGATCTCGTCTGATCTCGGAAGCTAAGCAGGGTCGGGCCTGGTTAGTACCTGGATGGGAGACCGCCTGGGAATACCAGGTGCTGTAGGCTTTTGCTTTTCCTTAGGCATTCTTTTTTCTTTTTGGGAGGTGCCATCTTGGCATGGCCAAGCTCAAAGGGGTCGAGGGTGGCATTGGTGATCGCCTACGGCCACATCACCCTGAACACGCCCGATCTCGTCTGATCTCGGAAGCTAAGCAGGGTCGGGCCTGGTTAGTACCTGGATGGGAGACCGCCTGGGAATACCAGGTGCTGTAGGCTTTTGCTTTTCCTTTGGCATTCTTTTTTCTTTTTGGGAGGTGCCATCTTGGCATGGCCAAGCTCAAAGGGGTCGAGGGTGGCATTGGTGATCGCCTACGGCCACATCACCCTGAACACGCCCGATCTCGTCTGATCTCGGAAGCTAAGCAGGGTCGGGCCTGGTTAGTACCTGGATGGGAGACCGCCTGGGAATACCAGGTGCTGTAGGCTTTTGCTTTTCCTTTGGCATTCTTTTTTCTTTTTGGGAGGTGCCATCTTGGCATGGCCAAGCTCAAAGGGGTCGAGGGTGGCATTGGTGATCGCCTACGGCCACATCACCCTGAACACGCCCGATCTCGTCTGATCTCGGAAGCTAAGCAGGGTCGGGCCTGGTTAGTACCTGGATGGGAGACCGCCTGGGAATACCAGGTGCTGTAGGCTTTTGCTTTTCCTTTGGCATTCTTTTTTCTTTTTGGGAGGTGCCATCTTGGCATGGCCAAGCTCAAAGGGGTCGAGGGTGGCATTGGTGATCGCCTACGGCCACATCACCCTGAACACGCCCGATCTCGTCTGATCTCGGAAGCTAAGCAGGGTCGGGCCTGGTTAGTACCTGGATGGGAGACCGCCTGGGAATACCAGGTGCTGTAGGCTTTTGCTTTTCCTTTGGCATTCTTTTTTCTTTTTGGGAGGTGCCATCTTGGCATGGCCAAGCTCAAAGGGGTCGAGGGTGGCATTGGTGATCGCCTACGGCCACATCACCCTGAACACGCCCAATCTCGTCTGACTCTCGGAAGCTAAGCAGGGTCGGGCCTGGTTAGTACCTGGATGGGAGACCGCCTGGGAATACCAGGTGCTGTAGGCTTTTGCTTTTCCTTTGGCATTCTTTTTTCTTTTTGGGAGGTGCCATCTTGGCATGGCCAAGCTCAAAGGGGTCGAGGGTGGCATTGGTGATCGCCTACGGCCACATCACCCTGAACATGCCCGATCTCGTCTGATCTCGGAAGCTAAGCAGGGTCGGGCCTGGTTACTACCTGGATGGGAGACCGCCTGGGAATACCAGGTGCTGTAGGCTTTTGCTTTTCCTTTGGCATTCTTTTTTCTTTTTGGGAGGTGCCATATTGGCATGGCCAAGCTCAAAGGGGTCGAGGGTGGCATTGGTGATCGCCTACGGCCACATCACCCTGAACACGCCCGATCTCGTCTGATCTCGGAAGCTAAGCAGGGTCGGGCCTGGTTAGTACCTGGATGGGAGACCGCCTGGGAATACCAGGTGCTGTAGGCTTTTGCTTTTCCTTTGGCATTCTTTTTTCTTTTTGGGAGGTGCCATATTGGCATGGCCAAGCTCAAAGGGGTCGAGGGTGGCATTGGTGATCGCCTACGGCCACATCACCCTGAACACGCCCGATCTCGTCTGATCTCGGAAGCTAAGCAGGGTCGGGCCTGGTTAGTACCTGGATGGGAGATCGCCTGGGAATACCAGGTGCTGTAGGCTTTTGCTTTTCCTTTGGCATTCTTTTTTCTTTTTGGGAGGTGCCATCTTGGCATGGCCAAGCTCAAAGGGGTCGAGGGTGGCATTGGTGATCGCCTACGGCCACATCACCCTGAACACGCCCGATCTCGTCTGATCTCGGAAGCTAAGCAGGGTCGGGCCTGGTTAGTACCTGGATGGGAGACCGCCTGGGAATACCAGGTGCTGTAGGCTTTTGCTTTTCCTTTGGCATTCTTTTTTCTTTTTGGGAGGTGCCATCTTGGCATGGCCAAGCTCAAAGGGGTCGAGGGTGGCATTGGTGATCGCCTACGGCCACATCACCCTGAACACGCCCGATCTCGTCTGATCTCGGAAGCTAAGCAGGGTCGGGCCTGGTTAGTACCTGGATGGGAGACCGCCTGGGAATACCAGGTGCTGTAGGCTTTTGCTTTTCCTTTGGCATTCTTTTTTCTTTTTGGGAGGTGCCATCTTGGCATGGCCAAGCTCAAAGGGGTCGAGGGTGGCATTGGTGATCGCCTACGGCCACATCACCCTGAACACGCCCGATCTCGTCTGATCTCGGAAGCTAAGCAGGATCGGCCCTGGTTAGTACCTGGATGGGAGACCGCCTGGGAATACCAGGTGCTGTAGGCTTTGGCTTTTGCTTTTCCTTTGGCATTCTTTTTTCTTTTTGGGAGGTGCCATCTTGGCATGGCCAAGCTCAAAGGGGTCGAGGGTGGCATTGGTGATCGCCTACGGCCACATCACCCTGAACACGCCCGATCTCGTCTGATCTCGGAAGCTAAGCAGGGTCGGGCCTGGTTAGTACCTGGATGGGAGACCGCCTGGGAATACCAGGTGCTGTAGGCTTTTGCTTTTCCTTTGGCATTCTTTTTTCTTTTTGGGAGGTGCCATCTTGGCATGGCCAAGCTCAAAGGGGTCGAGGGTGGCATTGGTGATCGCCTACGGCCACATCACCCCGAACACGCCCGATCTCGTCTGATCTCGGAAGCTAAGCAGGGTCGGGCCTGGTTAGTACCTGGATGGGAGACCGCCTGGGAATACCAGGTGCTGTAGGCTTTTGCTTTTCCTTTGGCATTCTTTTTTATTTTTGGGAGGTGCCATCTTGGCATGGCCAAGCTCAAAGGGGTCGAGGGTGGCATTGGTGATCGCCTATGGCCACATCACCCTGAACACGCCCGATCTCGTCTGATCTCGGAAGCTAAGCAGGGTCGGGCCTGGTTAGTACCTGGATGGGAGACCGCCTGGGAATACCATGTGCTGTAGGCTTTTGCTTTTCCTTTGGCATTCTTTTTTCTTTTTGGGAGGTGCCATCTTGGCATGGCCAAGCTCAAAGGGGTCGAGGGTGGCATTGGTGATCGCCTACGGCCACATCACCCTGAACACGCCCGATCTCGTCTGATCTCGTCTGATCTCGGAAGCTAAGCAGGGTCGGGCCTGGTTAGTACCTGGATGGGAGACCGCCTGGGAATACCAGGTGCTGTAGGCTTTTGCTTTTCCTTTGGCATTCTTTTTTCTTTTTGGGAGGTGCCATCTTGGCATGGCCAAGCTCAAAGGGGTCGAGGGTGGCGTTGGTGATCGCCTACGGCCACATCACCCTGAACACGCCCGATCTCGTCTGATCTCGGAAGCTAAGCAGGGTCGGGCCTGGTTAGTACCTGGATGGGAGACCGCCTGGGAATACCAGGTGCTGTAGGCTTTTGCTTTTCCTTTGGCATTCTTTTTTCTGTTTGGGAGGTGCCATCTTGGCATGGCCAAGCTCAAAGGGGTCGAGGGTGGCATTGGTGATCGCCTACGGCCACATCACCCTGAACACGCCCGATCTCGTCTGATCTCGGAAGCTAAGCAGGGTCGGGCCTGGTTAGTATCTGGATGGGAGACCGCCTGGGAATACCAGGTGCTGTAGGCTTTTGCTTTTGCTTTTCCTTTGGCATTCTTTTTTCTTTTTGGGAGGTGCCATCTTGGCATGGCCAAGCTCAAAGGGGTCGAGGGTGGCATTGGTGATCGCCTACGGCCACATCACCCTGAACATGCCCGATCTCGTCTGATCTCGGAAGCTAAGCAGGGTAGGGCCTGGTTAGTACCTGGATGGGAGACCGCCTGGGAATACCAGGTGCTGTAGGCTTTTGCTTTTCCTTTGGCATTCTTTTTTCTTTTTGGGAGGTGCCATCTTGGCATGGCCAAGCTCAAAGGGGTCGAGGGTGGCATTGGTGATCGCCTACGGCCACATCACCCTGAACACGCCCGATCTCGTCTGATCTCGGAAGCTAAGCAGGGTCGGGCCTGGTTAGTACCTGGATGGGAGACCGCCTGGGAATACCAGGTGCTGTAGGCTTTTGCTTTTCCTTTGGCATTCTTTTTTCTTTTTGGGAGGTGCCATCTTGGCATGGCCAAGCTCAAAGGGGTCGAGGGTGGCATTGGTGATCGCCTACGGCCACATCACCCTGAACACGCCCGATATCGTCTGATCTCGGAAGCTAAGCAGGGTCGGGCCTGGTTAGTACCTGGATGGGAGACCGCCTGGGAATACCAGGTGCTGTAGGCTTTTGCTTTTCCTTTGGCATTCTTTTTTCTTTTTGGGAGGTGCCATCTTGGCATGGCCAAGCTCAAAGGGGTCGAGGGTGGCATTGGTGATCGCCTACGGCCACATCACCCTGAACACGCCCGATCTCGTCTGATCTCGGAAGCTAAGCAGGGTCGGGCCTGGTTAGAACCTGGATGGGAGACCGCCTGGGAATACCAGGTGCTGTAGGCTTTTGCTTTTCCTTTGGCATTCTATTTTCTTTTTGGGAGGTGCCATCTTGGCATGGCCAAGCTCAAAGGGGTCGAGGGTGGCATTGGTGATCGCCTACGGCCACATCACCCTGAACACGCCCGATCTCGTCTGATCTCGGAAGCTAAGCAGGGTCGGGCCTGGTTAGTACCAGGATGGGAGACCGCCTGGGAATACCAGGTGCTGTAGGCTTTTGCTTTTCCTTTGGCATTCTTTTTTCTTTTTGGGAGGTGCCATCTTGGCATGGCCAAGCTCAAAGGGGTCGAGGGTGGCATTGGTGATCGCCTACGGCCACATCACCCTGAACACGCCCGATCTCGTCTGATCTCGGAAGCTAAGCAGGGTTGGGCCTGGTTAGTACCTGGATGGGAGACCGCCTGGGAATACCAGGTGCTGTAGGCTTTTGCTTTTCCTTTGGCATTCTTTTTTCTTTTTGGGAGGTGCCATCTTGGCATGGCCAAGCTCAAAGGGGTCGAGGGTGGCATTGGTGATCGCCTACGGCCACATCACCCTGAACACGCCCGATCTCGTCTGATCTCGGAAGCTAAGCAGGGTCGGGCCTGGTTAGTACCTGGATGGGAGACCGCCTGGGAATACCAGGTGCTGTAGGCTTTTGCTTTTCCTTTGGCATTCTTTTTTCTTTTTGGGAGGTGCCATCTTGGCATGGCCAAGCTCAAAGGGGTCGAGGGTGGCATTGGTGATCGCCTACGGCCACATCACCCTGAACACGCCCGATCTCGTCTGATCTCGGAAGCTAAGCAGGGTCGGGCCTGGTTAGTACCTGGATGGGAGACCGCCTGGGAATACCAGGTGCTGTAGGCTTTTGCTTTTCCTTTGGCATTCTTTTTTCTTTTTGGGAGGTGCCATCTTGGCATGGCCAAGCTCAAAGGGGTCGAGGGTGGCATTGGTGATCGCCTACGGCCACATCACCCTGAACACGCCCGATCTCGTCTGATCTCGGAAGCTAAGCAGGGTCGGGCCTGGTTAGTACCTGGATGGGAGACCGCCTGGGAATACCAGGTGCTGTAGGCTTTTGCTTTTCCTTTGGCATTCTTTTTTCTTTTTGGGAGGTGCCATCTTGGCATGGCCAAGCTCAAAGGGGTCGAGGGTGGCATTGGTGATCGCCTACGGCCACATCACCCTGAACACGCCCGATCTCGGAAGCTAAGCAGGGTCGGGCCTGGTTAGTACCTGGATGGGAGACCGCCTGGGAATACCAGGTGCTGTAGGCTTTTGCTTTTCCTTTGGCATTCTTTTTTTTTTTTGGGAGGTGCCATCTTGGCATGGCCAAGCTCAAAGGGGTCGAGGGTGGCATTGGTGATCGCCTACGGCCACATCACCCTGAACACGCCCGATATCGTCTATTCTCGGAAGCTAAGCAGGGTCGGGCCTGGTTAGTACCTGGATGGGAGACCGCCTGGGAATACCAGGTGCTGTATGCTTTTGCTTTTCCTTTGGCATTCTTTTTTCTTTTTGGGAGGTGCCATCTTGGCATGGCCAAGCTCAAAGGGGTCGAGGGTGGCATTGGTGATCGCCTACGGCCACATCACCCTGAACACGCCCGATCTCGTCTGATCTCGGAAGCTAAGCAGGGTCGGGCCTGGTTAGTACCTGGATGGGAGACCGCCTGGGAATACCAGGTGCTGTAGGCTTTTGCTTTTCCTTTGGCATTCTTTTTTCTTTTTGGGAGGTGCCATCTTGGCATGGCCAAGCTCAAAGGGGTCGAGGGTGGCATTGGTGATCGCCTACGGCCACATCACCCTGAACACGCCCGATCTCGTCTGATCTCGGAAGCTAAGCAGGGTCGGGCCTGGTTAGTACCTGGATGGGAGACCGCCTGGGAATACCAGGTGCTGTAGGCTTTTGCTTTTCCTTTGGCATTCTTTTTTCTTTTTGGGAGGTGCCATCTTGGCATGGCCAAGCTCAAAGGGGTCGAGGGTGGCATTGGTGATCGCCTACAGCCACATCACCCTGAACACGCCCGATCTCGTCTGATCTCGGAAGCTAAGCAGGGTCGGGCCTGGTTAGTACCTGGATGGGAGACCGCCTGGGAATACCAGGTGCTGTAGGCTTTTGCTTTTCCTTTGGCATTCTTTTTTCTTTTTGGGAGGTGCCATCTTGGCATGGCCAAGCTCAAAGGGGTCGAGGGTGGCATTGGTGATCGCCTACGGCCACATCACCCTGAACACGCCCGATCTCGTCTGATCTCGGAAGCTAAGCAGGGTCGGGCCTGGTTAGTACCTGGATGGGAGACCGCCTGGGAATACCAGGTGCTGTAGGCTTTTGCTTTTCCTTTGGCATTCTTTTTTCTTTTTGGGAGGTGCCATCTTGGCATGGCCAAGCTCAAAGGGGTCGAGGGTGGCATTGGTGATCGCCTACGGCCACATCACCCTGAACACCCCCGATCTCGTCTGATCTCGGAAGCTAAGCAGGGTCGGGCCTGGTTAGTACCTGGATGGGAGACCGCCTGGGAATACCAGGTGCTGTAGGCTTTTGCTTTTCCTTTGGCATTCTTTTTTCTTTTTGGGAGGTGCCATCTTGGCATGGCCAAGCTCAAAGGGGTCGAGGGTGGCATTGGTGATCGCCTACGGCCACATCACCCTGAACACGCCCGATCTCGTCTGATCTCGGAAGCTAAGCAGGGTCGGGCCTGGTTAGTACCTGGATGGGAGACCGCCTGGGAATACCAGGTGCTGTAGGCTTTTGCTTTTCCTTTGGCATTCTTTTTTCTTTTTGGGAGGTGCCATCTTGGCATGGCCAAGCTCAAAGGGGTCGAGGGTGGCATTGGTGATCGCCTACGGCCACATCACCCTGAACACGCCCGATCTCGTCTGATCTCGGAAGCTAAGCAGGGTCGGGCCTGGTTAGTACCTGGATGGGAGACCGCCTGGGAATACCAGGTGCTGTAGGCTTTTGCTTTTCCTTTGGCATTCTTTTTTCTTTTTGGGAGGTGCCATCTTGGCATGGCCAAGCTCAAAGGGGTCGAGGGTGGCATTGGTGATCGCCTACGGCCACATCACCCTGAACACGCCCGATCTCGTCTGATCTCGGAAGCTAAGCAGGGTCGGGCCTGGTTAGTACCTGGATGGGAGACCGCCTGGGAATACCAGGTGCTGTAGGCTTTTGCTTTTCCTTTGGCATTCTTTTTTCTTTTTGGGAGGTGCCATCTTGGCATGGCCAAGCTCAAAGGGGTCGAGGGTGGCATTGGTGATCGCCTACGGCCACATCACCCTGAACACGCCCGATCTCGTCTGATCTCGGAAGCTAAGCAGGGTCGGGCCTGGTTAGTACCTGGATGGGAGACCGCCTGGGAATACCAGGTGCTGTAGGCTTTTGCTTTTCCTTTGGCATTCTTTTTTCTTTTTGGGAGGTGCCATCTTGGCATGGCCAAGCTCAAAGGGGTCGAGGGTGGCATTGGTGATCGCCTACGGCCACATCACCCTGAACACGCCCGATCTCGTCTGATCTCGGAAGCTAAGCAGGGTCGGGCCTGGTTAGTACCTGGATGGGAGACCGCCTGGGAATACCAGGTGCTGTAGGCTTTTGCTTTTCCTTTGGCATTCTTTTTTCTTTTTGGGAGGTGCCATCTTGGCATGGCCAAGCTCAAAGGGGTCGAGGGTGGCATTGGTGATCGCCTACGGCCACATCACCCTGAACACGCCCGATCTCGTCTGATCTCGGAAGCTAAGCATGGTCGGGCCTGGTTAGTACCTGGATGGGAGACCGCCTGGGAATTCCAGGTGCTGTAGGCTTTTGCTTTTCCTTTGGCATTCTTTTTTCTTTTTGGGAGGTGCCATCTTGGCATGGCCAAGCTCAAAGGGGTCGAGGGTGGCATTGGTGATCGCCTACGGCCACATCACCCTGAACACGCCCGATCTCATCTGATCTCGGAAGCTAAGCAGGGTCGGGCCTGGTTAGTACCTGGATGGGAGACCGCCTGGGAATACCAGGTGCTGTAGGCTTTTGCTTTTCCTTTGGCATTCTTTTTTCTTTTTGGGAGGTGCCATCTTGGCATGGCCAAGCTCAAAGGGGTCGAGGGTGGCATTGGTGATCGCCTACGGCCACATCACCCTGAACACGCCCGATCTCGTCTGATCTCGGAAGCTAAGCAGGGTCGGGCCTGGTTAGTAACTGGATGGGAGACCGCCTGGGAATACCAGGTGCTGTAGGCTTTTGCTTTTCCTTTGGCATTCTTTTTTCTTTTTGGGAGGTGCCATCTTGGCATGGCCAAGCTCAAAGGGGTCGAGGGTGGCATTGGTGATCGCCTACGGCTACATCACCCTGAACACGCCCGATCTCGTCTGATCTCGGAAGCTAAGCAGGGTCGGGCCTGGTTAGTACCTGGATGGGAGACCGCCTGGGAATACCAGGTGCTGTAGGCTTTTGCTTTTCCTTTGGCATTCTTTTTTCTTTTTGGGAGGTGCCATCTTGGCATGGCCAAGCTCAAAGGGGTCGAGGGTGGCATTGGTGATCGCCTACGGCCACATCACCCTGAACACGCCCGATCTCGTCTGATCTCGGAAGCTAAGCAGGGTCGGGCCTGGTTAGTACCTGGATGGGAGACCGCCTGGGAATACCAGGTGCTGTAGGCTTTTGCTTTTCCTTTGGCATTCTTTTTTCTTTTTGGGAGGTGCCATCTTGGCATGGCCAAGCTCAAAGGGGTCGAGGGTGGCATTGGTGATCGCCTACGGCCACATCACCCTGAACACGCCCGATCTCGTCTGATCTCGGAAGCTAAGCAGGGTCGGGCCTGGTTAGTACCTGGATGGGAGACCGCCTGGGAATACCAGGTGCTGTAGGCTTTTGCTTTTCCTTTGGCATTCTTTTTTCTTTTTGGGAGGTGCCATCTTGGCATGGCCATCTTGGCATGGCCATCTTGGCATGGCCAAGCTCAAAGGGGTCGAGGGTGGCATTGGTGATCGCCTACGGCCACATCACCCTGAACACGCCCGATCTTGTCTGATCTCGGAAGCTAAGCAGGGTCGGGCCTGGTTAGTACCTGGATGGGAGACCGCCTGGGAATACCAGGTGCTGTAGGCTTTTGCTTTTCCTTTGGCATTCTTTTTTCTTTTTGGGAGGTGCCATCTTGGCATGGCCAAGCTCAAAGGGGTCGAGGGTGGCATTGGTGATCGCCTACGGCCACATCACCCTGAACCCGCCCGATCTCGTCTGATCTCGGAAGCTAAGCAGGGTCGGGCCTGGTTAGTACCTGGATGGGAGACCGCCTGGGAATACCAGGTGCTGTAGGCTTTTGCTTTTCCTTTGGCATTCTTTTTTCTTTTTGGGAGGTGCCATCTTGGCATGGCCAAGCTCAAAGGGGTCGAGGGTGGCATTGGTGATCGCCTACGGCCACATCACCCTGAACACGCCCGATCTCGTCTGATTTCGGAAGCTAAGCAGGGTCGGGCCTGGTTAGTACCTGGATGGGAGATCGCCTGGGAATACCAGGTGCTGTAGGCTTTTGCTTTTCCTTTGGCATTCTTTTTTCTTTTTGGGAGGTGCCATCTTGGCATGGCCAAGCTCAAAGGGGTCGAGGGTGGCATTGGTGATCGCCTACGGCCACATCACCCTGAACACGCCCGATCTCGTCTGATCTCGGAAGCTAAGCAGGGTCGGGCCTGGTTAGTACCTGGATGGGAGACCGCCTGGGAATACCAGGTGCTGTAGGCATTTGCTTTTCCTTTGGCATTCTTTTTTCTTTTTGGGAGGTGCCATCTTGGCATGGCCAAGCTCAAAGGGGTCGAGGGTGGCATTGGTGATCGCCTACGGCCACATCACCCTGAACACGCCCGATCTCGTCTGATTTTGGAAGCTAAGCAGGGTCGGGCCTGGTTAGTACCTGGATGGGAGACCGCCTGGGAATACCAGGTGCTGTAGGCTTTTGCTTTTCCTTTGGCATTCTTTTTTCTTTTTGGGAGGTGCCATCTTGGCATGGCCAAGCTCAAAGGGGTCGAGGGTGGCATTGGTGATCGCCTACGGCCACATCACCCTGAACACGCCCGATCTTGTCTGATCTCGGAAGCTAAGCAGGGTCGGGCCTGGTTAGTACCTGGATGGGAGACCGCCTGGGAATACCAGGTGCTGTAGGCTTTTGCTTTTCCTTTGGCATTCTTTTTTCTTTTTGGGAGGTGCCATCTTGGCATGGCCAAGCTCAAAGGGGTCGAGGGTGGCATTGGTGATCGCCTACGGCCACATCACCCTGAACACGCCCGACCTCGTCTGATCTCGGAAGCTAAGCAGGGTCGGGCCTGGTTAGTACCTGGATGGGAGACCGCCTGGGAATACCAGGTGCTGTAGGCTTTTGCTTTTCCTTTGGCATTCTTTTTTCTTTTTGGGAGGTGCCATCTTGGCATGGCCAAGCTCAAAGGGGTCGAGGGTGGCATTGGTGATCGCCTACGGCCACATCACCCTGAACACGCCCGATCTCGTCTGATCTCGGAAGCTAAGCAGGGTCGGGCCTGGTTAGTACCTGGATGGGAGACCGCCTGGGAATACCAGGTGCTGTAGGCTTTTGCTTTTCCTTTGGCATTCTTTTTTCTTTTTGGGAGGTGCCATCTTGGCATGGCCAAGCTCAAAGGGGTCGAGGGTGGCATTGGTGATCGCCTACGGCCACATCACCCTGAACACGCCCGATCTCGTCTGATCTCGGAAGCTAAGCAGGGTCGGGCCTGGTTAGTACCTGGATGGGAGACCGCCTGGGAATACCAGGTGCTGTAGGCTTTTGCTTTTCCTTTGGCATTCTTTTTTCTTTTTGGGAGGTGCCATCTTGGCATGGCCAAGCTCAAAGGGGTCGAGGGTGGCATTGGTGATCGCCTACGGCCACATCACCCTGAACACTCCCGATCTCGTCTGATCTCGGAAGCTAAGCAGGGTCGGGCCTGGTTAGTACCTGGATGGGAGACCGCCTGGGAATACCAGGTGCTGTAGGCTTTTGCTTTTCCTTTGGCATTCTTTTTTCTTTTTGGGAGGTGCCATCTTGGCATGGCCAAGCTCAAAGGGGTCGAGGGTGGCATTGGTGATCGCCTACGGCCACATCACCCTGAACACGCCCGATCTCGTCTGATCTCGGAAGCTAAGCAGGGTCGGGCCTGGTTAGTACCTGGATGGGAGACCGCCTGGGAATACCAGGTGCTGTAGGCTTTTGCTTTTCCTTTGGCATTCTTTTTTCTTTTTGGGAGGTGCCATCTTGGCATGGCCAAGCTCAAAGGGGTCGAGGGTGGCATTGGTGATCGCCTACGGCCACATCACCCTGAACACGCCCAATCTCGTCTGATCTCGGAAGCTAAGCAGGGTCGGGCCTGGTTAGTACCTGGATGGGAGACCGCCTGGGAATACCAGGTGCTGTAGGCTTTTGCTTTTGCTTTTCCTTTGGCATTCTTTTTTCTTTTTGGGAGGTGCCATCTTGGCATGGCCAAGCTCAAAGGGGTCGAGGGTGGCATTGGTGATCGCCTACGGCCACATCACCCTGAACACGCCCGATCTCGTCTGATCTCGGAACCTAAGCAGGGTCGGGCCTGGTTAGTACCTGGATGGGAGACCGCCTGGGAATACCAGGTGCTGTAGGCTTTTGCTTTTCCTTTGGCATTCTTTTTTCTTTTTGGGAGGTGCCATCTTGGCATGGCCAAGCTCAAAGGGGTCGAGGGTGGCATTGGTGATCGCCTACGGCCACATCACCCTGAACACGCCCGATCTCGTCTGATCTCGGAAGCTAAGCAGGGTCGGGCCTGGTTAGTACCTGGATGGGAGACCGCCTGGGAATACCAGGTGCTGTAGGCTTTTGCTTTTCCTTTGGCATTCTTTTTTCTTTTTGGGAGGTGCCATCTTGGCATGGCCAAGCTCAAAGGGGTCGAGGGTGGCATTGGTGATCGCCTACAGCCACATCACCCTGAACACGCCCGATCTCGTCTGATCTCGGAAGCTAAGCAGGGTCGGGCCAGGTTAGTACCTGGATGGGAGACCGCCTGGGAATACCAGGTGCTGTAGGCTTTTGCTTTTCCTTTGGCATTCTTTTTTCTTTTTGGGAGGTGCCATCTTGGCATGGCCAAGCTCAAAGGGGTCGAGGGTGGCATTGGTGATCGCCTACGGCCACATCACCCTGAACACGCCCGATCTCGTCTGATCTCGGAAGCTAAGCAGGGTCGGGCCTGGTTAGTACCTGAATGGGAGACCGCCTGGGAATACCAGGTGCTGTAGGCTTTTGCTTTTCCTTTGGCATTCTTTTTTCTTTTTGGGAGGTGCCATCTTGGCATGGCCAAGCTCAAAGGGGTCGAGGGTGGCATTGGTGATCGCCTACGGCCACATCACCCTGAACACGCCCGATCTCGTCTGATCTCGGAAGCTAAGCAGGGTCGGGGCTGGTTAGTACCTGGATGGGAGACCGCCTGGGAATACCAGGTGCTGTAGGCTTTTGCTTTTCCTTTGGCATTCTTTTTTCTTTTTGGGAGGTGCCATCTTGGCATGGCCAAGCTCAAAGGGGTCGAGGGTGGCATTGGTGATCGCCTACGGCCACATCACCCTGAACACGCCCGATCTCGTCTGATCTCGGAAGCTAAGCAGGGTCGGGCCTGGTTAGTACCTGGATGGGAGACCGCCTGGGAATACCAGGTGCTGTAGGCTTTTGCTTTTCCTTTGGCATTCTTTTTTCTTTTTGGGAGGTGCCATCTTGGCATGGCCAAGCTCAAAGGGGTCGAGGGTGGCATTGGTGATCGCCTACGGCCACATCACCCTGAACACGCCCGATCTCGTCTGATCTCGGAAGCTAAGCAGGGTCGGGCCTGGTTAGTACCTGGATGGGAGACCGCCTGGCAATACCAGGTGCTGTAGGCTTTTGCTTTTCCTTTGGCATTCTTTTTTCTTTTTGGGAGGTGCCATCTTGGCATGGCCAAGCTCAAAGGGGTCGAGGGTGGCATTGGTGATCGCCTACGGCCACATCACCCTGAACACGCCCGATCTCGTCTGATCTCGGAAGCTAAGCAGGGTCGGGCCTGGTTAGTACCTGGATGGGAGACCGCCAGGGAATACCAGGTGCTGTAGGCTTTTGCTTTTCCTTTGGCATTCTTTTTTCTTTTTGGGAGGTGCCATCTTGGCATGGCCAAGCTCAAAGGGGTCGAGGGTGGCATTGGTGATCGCCTACGGCCACATCACCCTGAACACGCCCGATCTCGTCTGATCTCGGAAGCTAAGCAGGGTCGGGCCTGGTTAGTACCTGGATGGGAGACCGCCTGGGAATACCAGGTGCTGTAGGCTTTTGCTTTTGCTTTTCCTTTGGCATTCTTTTTTCTTTTTGGGAGGTGCCATCTTGGCATGGCCAAGCTCAAAGGGGTCGAGGGTGGCATTGGTGATCGCCTACGGCCACATCACCCTGAACACGCCCGATCTCGTCTGATCTCGGAAGCTAAGCAGGGTCGGGCCTGGTTAGTACCTGGATGGGAGACCGCCTGGGAATACCAGGTGCTGTAGGCTTTTGCTTTTCCTTTGGCATTCTTTTTTCTTTTTGGGAGGTGCCATCTTGGCATGGCCAAGCTCAAAGGGGTCGAGGGTGGCATTGGTGATCGCCTACGGCCACATCACCCTGAACACGCCCGATCTCGTCTGATCTCGGAAGCTAAGCAGGGTCGGGCCTGGTTAGTACCTGGATGGGAGACCGCCTGGGAATACCAGGTGCTGTAGGCTTTTGCTTTTCCTTTGGCATTCTTTTTTCTTTTTGGGAGGTGCCATCTTGGCATGGCCAAGCTCAAAGGGGTCGAGGGTGGCATTGGTGATCGCCTACGGCCACATCACCCTGAGCACGCCCGATCTCGTCTGATCTTGGAAGCTAAGCAGGGTCGGGCCTGGTTAGTACCTAGATGGGAGACCGCCTGGGAATACCAGGTGCTGTAGGCTTTTGCTTTTCCTTTGGCATTCTTTTTTCTTTTTGGGAGGTGCCATCTTGGCATGGCCAAGCTCAAAGGGGTCGAGGGTGGCATTGGTGATCGCCTACGGCCACATCACCCTGAGCACGCCCGATCTCGTCTGATCTCGGAAGCTAAGCAGGGTCGGGCCTGGTTAGTACCTGGATGGGAGACCGCCTGGGAATACCAGGTGCTGTAGGCTTTTGCTTTTCCTTTGGCATTCTTTTTTCTTTTTGGGAGGTGCCATCTTGGCATGGCCAAGCTCAAAGGGGTCGAGGGTGGCATTGGTGATCGCCTACGGCCACATCACCCTGAACACGCCCGATCTCGTCTGATCTCGGAAGCTAAGCAGGGTCGGGCCTGGTTAGTACCTGGATGGGAGACCGCCTGGGAATACCAGGTGCTGTAGGCTTTGGCATTCTTTTTTCTTTTTGGGAGGTGCCATCTTGGCATGGCCAAGCTCAAAGGGGTCGAGGGTGGCATTGGTGATCGCCTACGGCCACATCACCCTGAACACGCCCGATCTCGTCTGATCTCGGAAGCTAAGCAGGGTCGGGCCTGGTTAGTACCTGGATGGGAGACCGCCTGGGAATACCAGGTGCTGTAGGCTTTTGCTTTTCCTTTGGCATTCTTTTTTCTTTTTGGGAGGTGCCATCTTGGCATGGCCAAGCTCAAAGGGGTCGAGGGTGGCATTGGTGATCGCCTACGGCCACATCACCCTGAACACGCCCGATCTCGTCTGATCTCGGAAGCTAAGCACAGTCGGGCCTGGTTAGTACCTGGATGGGAGACCGCCTGGGAATACCAGGTGCTGTAGGCTTTTGCTTTTCCTTTGGCATTCTTTTTTCTTTTTGGGAGGTGCCATCTTGGCATGGCCAAGCTCAAAGGGGTCGAGGGTGGCATTGGTGATCGCCTACGGCCACATCACCCTGAACATGCCCGATCTCGTCTGATCTCGGAAGCTAAGCAGGGTCGGGCCTGGTTAGTACCTGGATGGGAGACCGCCTGGGAATACCAGGTGCTGTAGGCTTTTGCTTTTCCTTTGGCATTCTTTTTTCTTTTTGGGAGGTGCCATCTTGGCATGGCCAAGCTCAAAGGGGTCGAGGGTGGCATTGGTGATCGCCTACGGCCACATCACCCTGAACACGCCCGATCTCGTCTGATCTCGGAAGCTAAGCAGGGTCGGGCCTGGTTAGTACCTGGATGGGAGACCGCCTGGGAATACCAGGTGCTGTAGGCTTTTGCTTTTGCTTTTGCTTTTCCTTTGGCATTCTTTTTTCTTTTTGGGAGGTGCCATCTTGGCATGGCCAAGCTCAAAGGGGTCGAGGGTGGCATTGGTGATCGCCTACGGCCACATCACCCTGAACACGCCCGATCTCGTCTGATCTCGGAAGCTAAGCAGGGTCGGGCCTGGTTAGTACCTGGATGGGAGACCGCCTGGGAATACCAGGTGCTGTAGGCTTTTGCTTTTCCTTTGGCATTCTTTTTTCTTTTTGGGAGGTGCCATCTTGGCATGGCCAAGCTCAAAGGGGTCGAGGGTGGCATTGGTGATCGCCTACGGCCACATCACCCTGAACACTCCCGATCTCGTCTGATCTCGGAAGCTAAGCAGGGTCGGGCCTGGTTAGTACCTGGATGGGAGACCGCCTGGGAATACCAGGTGCTGTAGGCTTTTGCTTTTCCTTTGGCATTCTTTTTTCTTTTTGGGAGGTGCCATCTTGGCATGGCCAAGCTCAAAGGGGTCGAGGGTGGCATTGGTGATCGCCTACGGCTACATCACCCTGAACACGCCCGATCTCGTCTGATCTCGGAAGCTAAGCAGGGTCGGGCCTGGTTAGTACCTGGATGGGAGACCGCCTGGGAATACCAGGTGCTGTAGGCTTTTGCTTTTCCTTTGGCATTCTTTTTTCTTTTTGGGAGGTGCCATCTTGGCATGGCCAAGCTCAAAGGGGTCGAGGGTGGCATTGGTGATCGCCTACGGCCACATCACCCTGAACACGCCCGATCTCGTCTGATCTCGGAAGCTAAGCAGGGTCGGGCCTGGTTAGTACCTGGATGGGAGACCGCCTGGGAATACCAGGTGCTGTAGGCTTTTGCTTTTCCTTTGGCATTCTTTTTTCTTTTTGGGAGGTGCCATCTTGGCATGGCCAAGCTCAAAGGGGTCGAGGGTGGCATTGGTGATCGCCTACGGCCACATCACCCTGAACACGCCCGATCTCGTCTGATCTCGGAAGCTAAGCAGGGTCGGGCCTGGTTAGTACCTGGATGGGAGACCGCCTGGGAATACCAGGTGCTGTAGGCTTTTGCTTTTCCTTTGGCATTCTTTTTTCTTTTTGGGAGGTGCCATCTTGGCATGGCCAAGCTCAAAGGGGTCGAGGGTGGCATTGGTGATCGCCTACGGCCACATCACCCTGAACACGCCCGATCTCGTCTGATCTCGGAAGCTAAGCAGGGTCGGGCCTGGTTAGTACCTGGATGGGAGACCGCCTGGGAATACCAGGTGCTGTAGGCTTTTGCTTTTCCTTTGGCATTCTTTTTTCTTTTTGGGAGGTGCCATCTTGGCATGGCCAAGCTCAAAGGGGTCGAGGGTGGCATTGGTGATCGCCTACGGCCACATCACCCTGAACACGCCCGATCTCGTCTGATCTCGGAAGCTAAGCAGGGTCGGGCCTGGTTAGTACCTGGATGGGAGACCGCCTGGGAATACCAGGTGCTGTAGGCTTTTGCTTTTCCTTTGGCATTCTTTTTTCTTTTTGGGAGGTGCCATCTTGGCATGGCCAAGCTCAAAGGGTTCGAGGGTGGCATTGGTGATCGCCTACGGCCACATCACCCTGAACACGCCCGATCTCGTCTGATCTCGGAAGCTAAGCAGGGTCGGGCCTGGTTAGTACCTGGATGGGAGACCGCCTGGGAATACCAGGTGCTGTAGGCTTTTGCTTTTCCTTTGGCATTCTTTTTTCTTTTTGGGAGGTGCCATCTTGGCATGGCCAAGCTCAAAGGGGTCGAGGGTGGCATTGGTGATCGCCTACGGCCACATCACCCTGAACACGCCCGATCTCGTCTGATCTCGGAAGCTAAGCAGGGTCGGGCCTGGTTAGTACCTGGATGGGAGACCGCCTGGGAATACCAGGTGCTGTAGGCTTTTGCTTTTCCTTTGGCATTCTTTTTTCTTTTTGGGAGGTGCCATCTTGGCATGGCCAAGCTCAAAGGGGTCGAGGGTGGCATTGGTGATCGCCTACGGCCACATCACCCTGAACACGCCCGATCTCGTCTGATCTCGGAAGCTAAGCAGGGTCGGGCCTGGTTAGTACCTGGATGGGAGACCGCCTGGGAATACCAGGTGCTGTAGGCTTTTGCTTTTCCTTTGGCATTCTTTTTTCTTTTTGGGAGGTGCCATCTTGGCATGGCCAAGCTCAAAGGGGTCGAGGGTGGCATTGGTGATCGCCTACGGCCACATCACCCTGAACACGCCCGATCTCGTCTGATCTCGGAAGCTAAGCAGGGTCGGGCCTGGTTAGTACCTGGATGGGAGACCGCCTGGGAATACCAGGTGCTGTAGGCTTTTGCTTTTCCTTTGGCATTCTTTTTTCTTTTTGGGAGGTGCCATCTTGGCATGGCCAAGCTCAAAGGGGTCGAGGGTGGCATTGGTGATCGCCTACGGCCACATCACCCTGAACACGCCCGATCTCGTCTGATCTCGGAAGCTAAGCAGGGTCGGGCCTGGTTAGTACCTGGATGGGAGACCGCCTGGGAATACCAGGTGCTGTAGGCTTTTGCTTTTCCTTTGGCATTCTTTTTTCTTTTTGGGAGGTGCCATCTTGACATGGCCAAGCTCAAAGGGGTCGAGGGTGGCATTGGTGATCGCCTACGGCCACATCACCCTGAACACGCCCGATCTCGTCTGATCTCGGAAGCTAAGCAGGGTCGGGCCTGGTTAGTACCTGGATGGGAGACCGCCTGGGAATACCAGGTGCTGTAGGCTTTTGCTTTTCCTTTGGCATTCTTTTTTCTTTTTGGGAGGTGCCATCTTGGCATGGCCAAGCTCAAAGGGGTCGAGGGTGGCATTGGTGATCGCCTACGGCCACATCACCCTGAACACGCCCAATCTCGTCTGATCTCGGAAGCTAAGCAGGGTCGGGCCTGGTTAGTACCTGGATGGGAGACCGCCTGGGAATACCAGGTGCTGTAGGCTTTTGCTTTTCCTTTGGCATTCTTTTTTCTTTTTCGGAGGTGCCATCTTGGCATGGCCAAGCTCAAAGGGGTCGAGGGTGGCATTGGTGATCGCCTACGGCCACATCACCCTGAACACGCCCGATCTCGTCTGATCTCGGAAGCTAAGCAGGGTCGGGCCTGGTTAGTACCTGGATGGGAGACCGCCTGGGAATACCAGGTGCTGTAGGCTTTTGCTTTTCCTTTGGCATTCTTTTTTCTTTTTGGGAGGTGCCATCTTGGCATGGCCAAGCTCAAAGGGGTCGAGGGTGGCATTGGTGATCGCCTACGGCCACATCACCCTGAACACGCCCAATCTCGTCTGATCTCGGAAGCTAAGCAGGGTCGGGCCTGGTTAGTACCTGGATGGGAGACCGCCTGGGAATACCAGGTGCTGTAGGCTTTTGCTTTTCCTTTGGCATTCTTTTTTCTTTTTGGGAGGTGCCATCTTGGCATGGCCAAGCTCAAAGGGGTCGAGGGTGGCATTGGTGATCGCCTACGGCCACATCACCCTGAACACGCCCGATCTCGTCTGATCTCGGAAGCTAAGCAGGGTCGGGCCTGGTTAGTACCTGGATGGGAGACCGCCTGGGAATACCAGGTGCTGTAGGCTTTTGCTTTTCCTTTGGCATTCTTTTTTCTTTTTGGGAGGTGCCATCTTGGCATGGCCAAGCTCAAAGGGGTCGAGGGTGGCATTGGTGATCGCCTACGGCCACATCACCCTGAACACGCCCGATCTCGTCTGATCTCGGAAGCTAAGCAGGGTCGGGCCTGGTTAGTACCTGGATGGGAGACCGCCTGGGAATACCAGGTGCTGTAGGCTTTTGCTTTTCCTTTGGCATTCTTTTTTCTTTTTGGGAGGTGCCATCTTGGCATGGCCAAGCTCAAAGGGGTCGAGGGTGGCATTGGTGATCGCCTACGGCCACATCACCCTGAACACGCCCGATCTCGTCTGATCTCGGAAGCTAAGCAGGGTCGGGCCTGGTTAGTACCTGGATGGGAGACCGCCTGGGAATACCAGGTGCTGTAGGCTTTTGCTTTTCCTTTGGCATTCTTTTTTCTTTTTGGGAGGTGCCATCTTGGCATGGCCAAGCTCAAAGGGGTCGAGGGTGGCATTGGTGATCGCCTACGGCCACATCACCCTGAACACGCCCAATCTCGTCTGATCTCGGAAGCTAAGCAGGGTCGGGCCTGGTTAGTACCTGGATGGGAGACCGCCTGGGAATACCAGGTGCTGTAGGCTTTTGCTTTTCCTTTGGCATTCTTTTTTCTTTTTGGGAGGTGCCATCTTGGCATGGCCAAGCTCAAAGGGGTCGAGGGTGGCATTGGTGATCGCCTACGGCCACATCACCCTGAACACGCCCGATCTCGTCTGATCTCGGAAGCTAAGCAGGGTCGGGCCTGGTTAGTACCTGGATGGGAGACCGCCTGGGAATACCAGGTGCTGTAGGCTTTTGCTTTTCCTTTGGCATTCTTTTTTCTTTTTGGGAGGTGCCATCTTGGCATGGCCAAGCTCAAAGGGGTCGAGGGTGGCATTGGTGATCGCCTACGGCCACATCACCCTGAACACGCCCGATCTCGTCTGATCTCGGAAGCTAAGCAGGGTCGGGCCTGGTTAGTACCTGGATGGGAGACCGCCTGGGAATACCAGGTGCTGTAGGCTTTTGCTTTTCCTTTGGCATTCTTTTTTCTTTTTGGGAGGTGCCATCTTGGCATGGCCAAGCTCAAAGGGGTCGAGGGTGGCATTGGTGATCGCCTACGGCCACATCACCCTGAACACGCCCGATCTCGTCTGATCTCGGAAGCTAAGCAGGGTCGGGCCTGGTTAGTACCTGGATGGGAGACCGCCTGGGAATACCAGGTGCTGTAGGCTTTTGCTTTTCCTTTGGCATTCTTTTTTCTTTTTGGGAGGTGCCATCTTGGCATGGCCAAGCTCAAAGGGGTCGAGGGTGGCATTGGTGATCGCCTACGGCCACATCACCCTGAACACGCCCGATCTCGTCTGATCTCGGAAGCTAAGCAGGGTCGGGCCTGGTTAGTACCTGGATGGGAGACCGCCTGGGAATACCAGGTGCTGTAGGCTTTTGCTTTTCCTTTGGCATTCTTTTTTCTTTTTGGGAGGTGCCATCTTGGCATGGCCAAGCTCAAAGGGGTCGAGGGTGGCATTGGTGATCGCCTACGGCCACATCACCCTGAACACGCCCGATCTCGTCTGATCTCGGAAGCTAAGCAGGGTCGGGCCTGGTTAGTACCTGGATGGGAGACCGCCTGGGAATACCAGGTGCTGTAGGCTTTTGCTTTTCCTTTGGCATTCTTTTTTCTTTTTGGGAGGTGCCATCTTGGCATGGCCAAGCTCAAAGGGGTCGAGGGTGGCATTGGTGATCGCCTACGGCCACATCACCCTGAACACGCCCGATCTCGTCTGATCTCGGAAGCTAAGCAGGGTCGGGCCTGGTTAGTACCTGGATGGGAGACCGCCTGGGAATACCAGGTGCTGTAGGCTTTTGCTTTTCCTTTGGCATTCTTTTTTCTTTTTGGGAGGTGCCATCTTGGCATGGCCAAGCTCAAAGGGGTCGAGGGTGGCATTGGTGATCGCCTACGGCCACATCACCCTGAACACGCCCGATCTCGTCTGATCTCGGAAGCTAAGCAGGGTCGGGCCTGGTTAGTACCTGGATGGGAGACCGCCTGGGAATACCAGGTGCTGTAGGCTTTTGCTTTTCCTTTGGCATTCTTTTTTCTTTTTGGGAGGTGCCATCTTGGCATGGCCAAGCTCAAAGGGGTCGAGGGTGGCATTGGTGATCGCCTACGGCCACATCACCCTGAACACGCCCGATCTCGTCTGATCTCGGAAGCTAAGCAGGGTCGGGCCTGGTTAGTACCTGGATGGGAGACCGCCTGGGAATACCAGGTGCTGTAGGCTTTTGCTTTTCCTTTGGCATTCTTTTTTCTTTTTGGGAGGTGCCATCTTGGCATGGCCAAGCTCAAAGGGGTCGAGGGTGGCATTGGTGATCGCCTACGGCCACATCACCCTGAACACGCCCGATCTCGTCTGATCTCGGAAGCTAAGCAGGGTCGGGCCTGGTTAGTACCTGGATGGGAGACCGCCTGGGAATACCAGGTGCTGTAGGCTTTTGCTTTTCCTTTGGCATTCTTTTTTCTTTTTGGGAGGTGCCATCTTGGCATGGCCAAGCTCAAAGGGGTCGAGGGTGGCATTGGTGATCGCCTACGGCCACATCACCCTGAACACGCCCGATCTCGTCTGATCTCGGAAGCTAAGCAGGGTCGGGCCTGGTTAGTACCTGGATGGGAGACCGCCTGGGAATACCAGGTGCTGTAGGCTTTTGCTTTTCCTTTGGCATTCTTTTTTCTTTTTGGGAGGTGCCATCTTGGCATGGCCAAGCTCAAAGGGGTCGAGGGTGGCATTGGTGATCGCCTACGGCCACATCACCCTGAACACGCCCGATCTCGTCTGATCTCGGAAGCTAAGCAGGGTCGGGCCTGGTTAGTACCTGGATGGGAGACCGCCTGGGAATACCAGGTGCTGTAGGCTTTTGCTTTTCCTTTGGCATTCTTTTTTCTTTTTGGGAGGTGCCATCTTGGCATGGCCAAGCTCAAAGGGGTCGAGGGTGGCATTGGTGATCGCCTACGGCCACATCACCCTGAACACGCCCGATCTCGTCTGATCTCGGAAGCTAAGCAGGGTCGGGCCTGGTTAGTACCTGGATGGGAGACCGCCTGGGAATACCAGGTGCTGTAGGCTTTTGCTTTTCCTTTGGCATTCTTTTTTCTTTTTGGGAGGTGCCATCTTGGCATGGCCAAGCTCAAAGGGGTCGAGGGTGGCATTGGTGATCGCCTACGGCCACATCACCCTGAACACGCCCGATCTCGTCTGATCTCGGAAGCTAAGCAGGGTCGGGCCTGGTTAGTACCTGGATGGGAGACCGCCTGGGAATACCAGGTGCTGTAGGCTTTTGCTTTTCCTTTGGCATTCTTTTTTCTTTTTGGGAGGTGCCATCTTGGCATGGCCAAGCTCAAAGGGGTCGAGGGTGGCATTGGTGATCGCCTACGGCCACATCACCCTGAACACGCCCGATCTCGTCTGATCTCGGAAGCTAAGCAGGGTCGGGCCTGGTTAGTACCTGGATGGGAGACCGCCTGGGAATACCAGGTGCTGTAGGCTTTTGCTTTTCCTTTGGCATTCTTTTTTCTTTTTGGGAGGTGCCATCTTGGCATGGCCAAGCTCAAAGGGGTCGAGGGTGGCATTGGTGATCGCCTACGGCCACATCACCCTGAACACGCCCGATCTCGTCTGATCTCGGAAGCTAAGCAGGGTCGGGCCTGGTTAGTACCTGGATGGGAGACCGCCTGGGAATACCAGGTGCTGTAGGCTTTTGCTTTTCCTTTGGCATTCTTTTTTCTTTTTGGGAGGTGCCATCTTGGCATGGCCAAGCTCAAAGGGGTCGAGGGTGGCATTGGTGATCGCCTACGGCCACATCACCCTGAACACGCCCGATCTCGTCTGATCTCGGAAGCTAAGCAGGGTCGGGCCTGGTTAGTACCTGGATGGGAGACCGCCTGGGAATACCAGGTGCTGTAGGCTTTTGCTTTTCCTTTGGCATTCTTTTTTCTTTTTGGGAGGTGCCATCTTGGCATGGCCAAGCTCAAAGGGGTCGAGGGTGGCATTGGTGATCGCCTACGGCCACATCACCCTGAACACGCCCGATCTCGTCTGATCTCGGAAGCTAAGCAGGGTCGGGCCTGGTTAGTACCTGGATGGGAGACCGCCTGGGAATACCAGGTGCTGTAGGCTTTTGCTTTTCCTTTGGCATTCTTTTTTCTTTTTGGGAGGTGCCATCTTGGCATGGCCAAGCTCAAAGGGGTCGAGGGTGGCATTGGTGATCGCCTACGGCCACATCACCCTGAACACGCCCGATCTCGTCTGATCTCGGAAGCTAAGCAGGGTCGGGCCTGGTTAGTACCTGGATGGGAGACCGCCTGGGAATACCAGGTGCTGTAGGCTTTTGCTTTTCCTTTGGCATTCTTTTTTCTTTTTGGGAGGTGCCATCTTGGCATGGCCAAGCTCAAAGGGGTCGAGGGTGGCATTGGTGATCGCCTACGGCCACATCACCCTGAACACGCCCGATCTCGTCTGATCTCGGAAGCTAAGCAGGGTCGGGCCTGGTTAGTACCTGGATGGGAGACCGCCTGGGAATACCAGGTGCTGTAGGCTTTTGCTTTTCCTTTGGCATTCTTTTTTCTTTTTGGGAGGTGCCATCTTGGCATGGCCAAGCTCAAAGGGGTCGAGGGTGGCATTGGTGATCGCCTACGGCCACATCACCCTGAACACGCCCGATCTCGTCTGATCTCGGAAGCTAAGCAGGGTCGGGCCTGGTTAGTACCTGGATGGGAGACCGCCTGGGAATACCAGGTGCTGTAGGCTTTTGCTTTTCCTTTGGCATTCTTTTTTCTTTTTGGGAGGTGCCATCTTGGCATGGCCAAGCTCAAAGGGGTCGAGGGTGGCATTGGTGATCGCCTACGGCCACATCACCCTGAACACGCCCGATCTCGTCTGATCTCGGAAGCTAAGCAGGGTCGGGCCTGGTTAGTACCTGGATGGGAGACCGCCTGGGAATACCAGGTGCTGTAGGCTTTTGCTTTTCCTTTGGCATTCTTTTTTCTTTTTGGGAGGTGCCATCTTGGCATGGCCAAGCTCAAAGGGGTCGAGGGTGGCATTGGTGATCGCCTACGGCCACATCACCCTGAACACGCCCGATCTCGTCTGATCTCGGAAGCTAAGCAGGGTCGGGCCTGGTTAGTACCTGGATGGGAGACCGCCTGGGAATACCAGGTGCTGTAGGCTTTTGCTTTTCCTTTGGCATTCTTTTTTCTTTTTGGGAGGTGCCATCTTGGCATGGCCAAGCTCAAAGGGGTCGAGGGTGGCATTGGTGATCGCCTACGGCCACATCACCCTGAACACGCCCGATCTCGTCTGATCTCGGAAGCTAAGCAGGGTCGGGCCTGGTTAGTACCTGGATGGGAGACCGCCTGGGAATACCAGGTGCTGTAGGCTTTTGCTTTTCCTTTGGCATTCTTTTTTCTTTTTGGGAGGTGCCATCTTGGCATGGCCAAGCTCAAAGGGGTCGAGGGTGGCATTGGTGATCGCCTACGGCCACATCACCCTGAACACGCCCGATCTCGTCTGATCTCGGAAGCTAAGCAGGGTCGGGCCTGGTTAGTACCTGGATGGGAGACCGCCTGGGAATACCAGGTGCTGTAGGCTTTTGCTTTTCCTTTGGCATTCTTTTTTCTTTTTGGGAGGTGCCATCTTGGCATGGCCAAGCTCAAAGGGGTCGAGGGTGGCATTGGTGATCGCCTACGGCCACATCACCCTGAACACGCCCGATCTCGTCTGATCTCGGAAGCTAAGCAGGGTCGGGCCTGGTTAGTACCTGGATGGGAGACCGCCTGGGAATACCAGGTGCTGTAGGCTTTTGCTTTTCCTTTGGCATTCTTTTTTCTTTTTGGGAGGTGCCATCTTGGCATGGCCAAGCTCAAAGGGGTCGAGGGTGGCATTGGTGATCGCCTACGGCCACATCACCCTGAACACGCCCGATCTCGTCTGATCTCGGAAGCTAAGCAGGGTCGGGCCTGGTTAGTACCTGGATGGGAGACCGCCTGGGAATACCAGGTGCTGTAGGCTTTTGCTTTTCCTTTGGCATTCTTTTTTCTTTTTGGGAGGTGCCATCTTGGCATGGCCAAGCTCAAAGGGGTCGAGGGTGGCATTGGTGATCGCCTACGGCCACATCACCCTGAACACGCCCGATCTCGTCTGATCTCTGATGCTAAGCAGGGTCGGGCCTGGTTAGTACCTGGATGGGAGACCGCCTGGGAATACCAGGTGCTGTAGGCTTTTGCTTTTCCTTTGGCATTCTTTTTTCTTTTTGGGAGGTGCCATCTTGGCATGGCCAAGCTCAAAGGGGTCGAGGGTGGCATTGGTGATCGCCTACGGCCACATCACCCTGAACACGCCCGATCTCGTCTGATCTCGGAAGCTAAGCAGGGTCGGGCCTGGTTAGTACCTGGATGGGAGACCGCCTGGGAATACCAGGTGCTGTAGGCTTTTGCTTTTCCTTTGGCATTCTTTTTTCTTTTTGGGAGGTGCCATCTTGGCATGGCCAAGCTCAAAGGGGTCGAGGGTGGCATTGGTGATCGCCTACGGCCACATCACCCTGAACACGCCCGATCTCGTCTGATCTCGGAAGCTAAGCAGGGTCGGGCCTGGTTAGTACCTGGATGGGAGACCGCCTGGGAATACCAGGTGCTGTAGGCTTTTGCTTTTCCTTTGGCATTCTTTTTTCTTTTTGGGAGGTGCCATCTTGGCATGGCCAAGCTCAAAGGGGTCGAGGGTGGCATTGGTGATCGCCTACGGCCACATCACCCTGAACACGCCCGATCTCGTCTGATCTCGGAAGCTAAGCAGGGTCGGGCCTGGTTAGTACCTGGATGGGAGACCGCCTGGGAATACCAGGTGCTGTAGGCTTTTGCTTTTCCTTTGGCATTCTTTTTTCTTTTTGGGAGGTGCCATCTTGGCATGGCCAAGCTCAAAGGGGTCGAGGGTGGCATTGGTGATCGCCTACGGCCACATCACCCTGAACACGCCCGTTCTCGTCTGGATCTCGGAAGCTAAGCAGGGTCGGGCCTGGTTAGTACCTGGATGGGAGACCGCCTGGGAATACCAGGTGCTGTAGGCTTTTGCTTTTCCTTTGGCATTCTTTTTTCTTTTTGGGAGGTGCCATCTTGGCATGGCCAAGCTCAAAGGGGTCGAGGGTGGCATTGGTGATCGCCTACGGCCACATCACCCTGAACACGCCCGATCTCGTCTGATCTCGGAAGCTAAGCAGGGTCGGGCCTGGTTAGTACCTGGATGGGAGACCGCCTGGGAATACCAGGTGCTGTAGGCTTTTGCTTTTCCTTTGGCATTCTTTTTTCTTTTTGGGAGGTGCCATCTTGGCATGGCCAAGCTCAAAGGGGTCGAGGGTGGCATTGGTGATCGCCTACGGCCACATCACCCTGAACACGCCCGATCTCGTCTGATCTCGGAAGCTAAGCAGGGTCGGGCCTGGTTAGTACCTGGATGGGAGACCGCCTGGGAATACCAGGTGCTGTAGGCTTTTGCTTTTCCTTTGGCATTCTTTTTTCTTTTTGGGAGGTGCCATCTTGGCATGGCCAAGCTCAAAGGGGTCGAGGGTGGCATTGGTGATCGCCTACGGCCACATCACCCTGAACACGCCCGATCTCGTCTGATCTCGGAAGCTAAGCAGGGTCGGGCCTGGTTAGTACCTGGATGGGAGACCGCCTGGGAATACCAGGTGCTGTAGGCTTTTGCTTTTCCTTTGGCATTCTTTTTTCTTTTTGGGAGGTGCCATCTTGGCATGGCCAAGCTCAAAGGGGTCGAGGGTGGCATTGGTGATCGCCTACGGCCACATCACCCTGAACACGCCCGATCTCGTCTGATCTCGGAAGCTAAGCAGGGTCGGGCCTGGTTAGTACCTGGATGGGAGACCGCCTGGGAATACCAGGTGCTGTAGGCTTTTGCTTTTCCTTTGGCATTCTTTTTTCTTTTTGGGAGGTGCCATCTTGGCATGGCCAAGCTCAAAGGGGTCGAGGGTGGCATTGGTGATCGCCTACGGCCACATCACCCTGAACACGCCCGATCTCGTCTGATCTCGGAAGCTAAGCAGGGTCGGGCCTGGTTAGTACCTGGATGGGAGACCGCCTGGGAATACCAGGTGCTGTAGGCTTTTGCTTTTCCTTTGGCATTCTTTTTTCTTTTTGGGAGGTGCCATCTTGGCATGGCCAAGCTCAAAGGGGTCGAGGGTGGCATTGGTGATCGCCTACGGCCACATCACCCTGAACACGCCCGATCTCGTCTGATCTCGGAAGCTAAGCAGGGTCGGGCCTGGTTAGTACCTGGATGGGAGACCGCCTGGGAATACCAGGTGCTGTAGGCTTTTGCTTTTCCTTTGGCATTCTTTTTTCTTTTTGGGAGGTGCCATCTTGGCATGGCCAAGCTCAAAGGGGTCGAGGGTGGCATTGGTGATCGCCTACGGCCACATCACCCTGAACACGCCCGATCTCGTCTGATCTCGGAAGCTAAGCAGGGTCGGGCCTGGTTAGTACCTGGATGGGAGACCGCCTGGGAATACCAGGTGCTGTAGGCTTTTGCTTTTCCTTTGGCATTCTTTTTTCTTTTTGGGAGGTGCCATCTTGGCATGGCCAAGCTCAAAGGGGTCGAGGGTGGCATTGGTGATCGCCTACGGCCACATCACCCTGAACACGCCCGATCTCGTCTGATCTCGGAAGCTAAGCAGGGTCGGGCCTGGTTAGTACCTGGATGGGAGACCGCCTGGGAATACCAGGTGCTGTAGGCTTTTGCTTTTCCTTTGGCATTCTTTTTTCTTTTTGGGAGGTGCCATCTTGGCATGGCCAAGCTCAAAGGGGTCGAGGGTGGCATTGGTGATCGCCTACGGCCACATCACCCTGAACACGCCCGATCTCGTCTGATCTCGGAAGCTAAGCAGGGTCGGGCCTGGTTAGTACCTGGATGGGAGACCGCCTGGGAATACCAGGTGCTGTAGGCTTTTGCTTTTCCTTTGGCATTCTTTTTTCTTTTTGGGAGGTGCCATCTTGGCATGGCCAAGCTCAAAGGGGTCGAGGGTGGCATTGGTGATCGCCTACGGCCACATCACCCTGAACACGCCCGATCTCGTCTGATCTCGGAAGCTAAGCAGGGTCGGGCCTGGTTAGTACCTGGATGGGAGACCGCCTGGGAATACCAGGTGCTGTAGGCTTTTGCTTTTCCTTTGGCATTCTTTTTTCTTTTTGGGAGGTGCCATCTTGGCATGGCCAAGCTCAAAGGGGTCGAGGGTGGCATTGGTGATCGCCTACGGCCACATCACCCTGAACACGCCCGATCTCGTCTGATCTCGGAAGCTAAGCAGGGTCGGGCCTGGTTAGTACCTGGATGGGAGACCGCCTGGGAATACCAGGTGCTGTAGGCTTTTGCTTTTCCTTTGGCATTCTTTTTTCTTTTTGGGAGGTGCCATCTTGGCATGGCCAAGCTCAAAGGGGTCGAGGGTGGCATTGGTGATCGCCTACGGCCACATCACCCTGAACACGCCCGATCTCGTCTGATCTCGGAAGCTAAGCAGGGTCGGGCCTGGTTAGTACCTGGATGGGAGACCGCCTGGGAATACCAGGTGCTGTAGGCTTTTGCTTTTCCTTTGGCATTCTTTTTTCTTTTTGGGAGGTGCCATCTTGGCATGGCCAAGCTCAAAGGGGTCGAGGGTGGCATTGGTGATCGCCTACGGCCACATCACCCTGAACACGCCCGATCTCGTCTGATCTCGGAAGCTAAGCAGGGTCGGGCCTGGTTAGTACCTGGATGGGAGACCGCCTGGGAATACCAGGTGCTGTAGGCTTTTGCTTTTCCTTTGGCATTCTTTTTTCTTTTTGGGAGGTGCCATCTTGGCATGGCCAAGCTCAAAGGGGTCGAGGGTGGCATTGGTGATCGCCTACGGCCACATCACCCTGAACACGCCCGATCTCGTCTGATCTCGGAAGCTAAGCAGGGTCGGGCCTGGTTAGTACCTGGATGGGAGACCGCCTGGGAATACCAGGTGCTGTAGGCTTTTGCTTTTCCTTTGGCATTCTTTTTTCTTTTTGGGAGGTGCCATCTTGGCATGGCCAAGCTCAAAGGGGTCGAGGGTGGCATTGGTGATCGCCTACGGCCACATCACCCTGAACACGCCCGATCTCGTCTGATCTCGGAAGCTAAGCAGGGTCGGGCCTGGTTAGTACCTGGATGGGAGACCGCCTGGGAATACCAGGTGCTGTAGGCTTTTGCTTTTCCTTTGGCATTCTTTTTTCTTTTTGGGAGGTGCCATCTTGGCATGGCCAAGCTCAAAGGGGTCGAGGGTGGCATTGGTGATCGCCTACGGCCACATCACCCTGAACACGCCCGATCTCGTCTGATCTCGGAAGCTAAGCAGGGTCGGGCCTGGTTAGTACCTGGATGGGAGACCGCCTGGGAATACCAGGTGCTGTAGGCTTTTGCTTTTCCTTTGGCATTCTTTTTTCTTTTTGGGAGGTGCCATCTTGGCATGGCCAAGCTCAAAGGGGTCGAGGGTGGCATTGGTGATCGCCTACGGCCACATCACCCTGAACACGCCCGATCTCGTCTGATCTCGGAAGCTAAGCAGGGTCGGGCCTGGTTAGTACCTGGATGGGAGACCGCCTGGGAATACCAGGTGCTGTAGGCTTTTGCTTTTCCTTTGGCATTCTTTTTTCTTTTTGGGAGGTGCCATCTTGGCATGGCCAAGCTCAAAGGGGTCGAGGGTGGCATTGGTGATCGCCTACGGCCACATCACCCTGAACACGCCCGATCTCGTCTGATCTCGGAAGCTAAGCAGGGTCGGGCCTGGTTAGTACCTGGATGGGAGACCGCCTGGGAATACCAGGTGCTGTAGGCTTTTGCTTTTCCTTTGGCATTCTTTTTTCTTTTTGGGAGGTGCCATCTTGGCATGGCCAAGCTCAAAGGGGTCGAGGGTGGCATTGGTGATCGCCTACGGCCACATCACCCTGAACACGCCCGATCTCGTCTGATCTCGGAAGCTAAGCAGGGTCGGGCCTGGTTAGTACCTGGATGGGAGACCGCCTGGGAATACCAGGTGCTGTAGGCTTTTGCTTTTCCTTTGGCATTCTTTTTTCTTTTTGGGAGGTGCCATCTTGGCATGGCCAAGCTCAAAGGGGTCGAGGGTGGCATTGGTGATCGCCTACGGCCACATCACCCTGAACACGCCCGATCTCGTCTGATCTCGGAAGCTAAGCAGGGTCGGGCCTGGTTAGTACCTGGATGGGAGACCGCCTGGGAATACCAGGTGCTGTAGGCTTTTGCTTTTCCTTTGGCATTCTTTTTTCTTTTTGGGAGGTGCCATCTTGGCATGGCCAAGCTCAAAGGGGTCGAGGGTGGCATTGGTGATCGCCTACGGCCACATCACCCTGAACACGCCCGATCTCGTCTGATCTCGGAAGCTAAGCAGGGTCGGGCCTGGTTAGTACCTGGATGGGAGACCGCCTGGGAATACCAGGTGCTGTAGGCTTTTGCTTTTCCTTTGGCATTCTTTTTTCTTTTTGGGAGGTGCCATCTTGGCATGGCCAAGCTCAAAGGGGTCGAGGGTGGCATTGGTGATCGCCTACGGCCACATCACCCTGAACACGCCCGATCTCGTCTGATCTCGGAAGCTAAGCAGGGTCGGGCCTGGTTAGTACCTGGATGGGAGACCGCCTGGGAATACCAGGTGCTGTAGGCTTTTGCTTTTCCTTTGGCATTCTTTTTTCTTTTTGGGAGGTGCCATCTTGGCATGGCCAAGCTCAAAGGGGTCGAGGGTGGCATTGGTGATCGCCTACGGCCACATCACCCTGAACACGCCCGATCTCGTCTGATCTCGGAAGCTAAGCAGGGTCGGGCCTGGTTAGTACCTGGATGGGAGACCGCCTGGGAATACCAGGTGCTGTAGGCTTTTGCTTTTCCTTTGGCATTCTTTTTTCTTTTTGGGAGGTGCCATCTTGGCATGGCCAAGCTCAAAGGGGTCGAGGGTGGCATTGGTGATCGCCTACGGCCACATCACCCTGAACACGCCCGATCTCGTCTGATCTCGGAAGCTAAGCAGGGTCGGGCCTGGTTAGTACCTGGATGGGAGACCGCCTGGGAATACCAGGTGCTGTAGGCTTTTGCTTTTCCTTTGGCATTCTTTTTTCTTTTTGGGAGGTGCCATCTTGGCATGGCCAAGCTCAAAGGGGTCGAGGGTGGCATTGGTGATCGCCTACGGCCACATCACCCTGAACACGCCCGATCTCGTCTGATCTCGGAAGCTAAGCAGGGTCGGGCCTGGTTAGTACCTGGATGGGAGACCGCCTGGGAATACCAGGTGCTGTAGGCTTTTGCTTTTCCTTTGGCATTCTTTTTTCTTTTTGGGAGGTGCCATCTTGGCATGGCCAAGCTCAAAGGGGTCGAGGGTGGCATTGGTGATCGCCTACGGCCACATCACCCTGAACACGCCCGATCTCGTCTGATCTCGGAAGCTAAGCAGGGTCGGGCCTGGTTAGTACCTGGATGGGAGACCGCCTGGGAATACCAGGTGCTGTAGGCTTTTGCTTTTCCTTTGGCATTCTTTTTTCTTTTTGGGAGGTGCCATCTTGGCATGGCCAAGCTCAAAGGGGTCGAGGGTGGCATTGGTGATCGCCTACGGCCACATCACCCTGAACACGCCCGATCTCGTCTGATCTCGGAAGCTAAGCAGGGTCGGGCCTGGTTAGTACCTGGATGGGAGACCGCCTGGGAATACCAGGTGCTGTAGGCTTTTGCTTTTCCTTTGGCATTCTTTTTTCTTTTTGGGAGGTGCCATCTTGGCATGGCCAAGCTCAAAGGGGTCGAGGGTGGCATTGGTGATCGCCTACGGCCACATCACCCTGAACACGCCCGATCTCGTCTGATCTCGGAAGCTAAGCAGGGTCGGGCCTGGTTAGTACCTGGATGGGAGACCGCCTGGGAATACCAGGTGCTGTAGGCTTTTGCTTTTCCTTTGGCATTCTTTTTTCTTTTTGGGAGGTGCCATCTTGGCATGGCCAAGCTCAAAGGGGTCGAGGGTGGCATTGGTGATCGCCTACGGCCACATCACCCTGAACACGCCCGATCTCGTCTGATCTCGGAAGCTAAGCAGGGTCGGGCCTGGTTAGTACCTGGATGGGAGACCGCCTGGGAATACCAGGTGCTGTAGGCTTTTGCTTTTCCTTTGGCATTCTTTTTTCTTTTTGGGAGGTGCCATCTTGGCATGGCCAAGCTCAAAGGGGTCGAGGGTGGCATTGGTGATCGCCTACGGCCACATCACCCTGAACACGCCCGATCTCGTCTGATCTCGGAAGCTAAGCAGGGTCGGGCCTGGTTAGTACCTGGATGGGAGACCGCCTGGGAATACCAGGTGCTGTAGGCTTTTGCTTTTCCTTTGGCATTCTTTTTTCTTTTTGGGAGGTGCCATCTTGGCATGGCCAAGCTCAAAGGGGTCGAGGGTGGCATTGGTGATCGCCTACGGCCACATCACCCTGAACACGCCCGATCTCGTCTGATCTCGGAAGCTAAGCAGGGTCGGGCCTGGTTAGTACCTGGATGGGAGACCGCCTGGGAATACCAGGTGCTGTAGGCTTTTGCTTTTCCTTTGGCATTCTTTTTTCTTTTTGGGAGGTGCCATCTTGGCATGGCCAAGCTCAAAGGGGTCGAGGGTGGCATTGGTGATCGCCTACGGCCACATCACCCTGAACACGCCCGATCTCGTCTGATCTCGGAAGCTAAGCAGGGTCGGGCCTGGTTAGTACCTGGATGGGAGACCGCCTGGGAATACCAGGTGCTGTAGGCTTTTGCTTTTCCTTTGGCATTCTTTTTTCTTTTTGGGAGGTGCCATCTTGGCATGGCCAAGCTCAAAGGGGTCGAGGGTGGCATTGGTGATCGCCTACGGCCACATCACCCTGAACACGCCCGATCTCGTCTGATCTCGGAAGCTAAGCAGGGTCGGGCCTGGTTAGTACCTGGATGGGAGACCGCCTGGGAATACCAGGTGCTGTAGGCTTTTGCTTTTCCTTTGGCATTCTTTTTTCTTTTTGGGAGGTGCCATCTTGGCATGGCCAAGCTCAAAGGGGTCGAGGGTGGCATTGGTGATCGCCTACGGCCACATCACCCTGAACACGCCCGATCTCGTCTGATCTCGGAAGCTAAGCAGGGTCGGGCCTGGTTAGTACCTGGATGGGAGACCGCCTGGGAATACCAGGTGCTGTAGGCTTTTGCTTTTCCTTTGGCATTCTTTTTTCTTTTTGGGAGGTGCCATCTTGGCATGGCCAAGCTCAAAGGGGTCGAGGGTGGCATTGGTGATCGCCTACGGCCACATCACCCTGAACACGCCCGATCTCGTCTGATCTCGGAAGCTAAGCAGGGTCGGGCCTGGTTAGTACCTGGATGGGAGACCGCCTGGGAATACCAGGTGCTGTAGGCTTTTGCTTTTCCTTTGGCATTCTTTTTTCTTTTTGGGAGGTGCCATCTTGGCATGGCCAAGCTCAAAGGGGTCGAGGGTGGCATTGGTGATCGCCTACGGCCACATCACCCTGAACACGCCCGATCTCGTCTGATCTCGGAAGCTAAGCAGGGTCGGGCCTGGTTAGTACCTGGATGGGAGACCGCCTGGGAATACCAGGTGCTGTAGGCTTTTGCTTTTCCTTTGGCATTCTTTTTTCTTTTTGGGAGGTGCCATCTTGGCATGGCCAAGCTCAAAGGGGTCGAGGGTGGCATTGGTGATCGCCTACGGCCACATCACCCTGAACACGCCCGATCTCGTCTGATCTCGGAAGCTAAGCAGGGTCGGGCCTGGTTAGTACCTGGATGGGAGACCGCCTGGGAATACCAGGTGCTGTAGGCTTTTGCTTTTCCTTTGGCATTCTTTTTTCTTTTTGGGAGGTGCCATCTTGGCATGGCCAAGCTCAAAGGGGTCGAGGGTGGCATTGGTGATCGCCTACGGCCACATCACCCTGAACACGCCCGATCTCGTCTGATCTCGGAAGCTAAGCAGGGTCGGGCCTGGTTAGTACCTGGATGGGAGACCGCCTGGGAATACCAGGTGCTGTAGGCTTTTGCTTTTCCTTTGGCATTCTTTTTTCTTTTTGGGAGGTGCCATCTTGGCATGGCCAAGCTCAAAGGGGTCGAGGGTGGCATTGGTGATCGCCTACGGCCACATCACCCTGAACACGCCCGATCTCGTCTGATCTCGGAAGCTAAGCAGGGTCGGGCCTGGTTAGTACCTGGATGGGAGACCGCCTGGGAATACCAGGTGCTGTAGGCTTTTGCTTTTCCTTTGGCATTCTTTTTTCTTTTTGGGAGGTGCCATCTTGGCATGGCCAAGCTCAAAGGGGTCGAGGGTGGCATTGGTGATCGCCTACGGCCACATCACCCTGAACACGCCCGATCTCGTCTGATCTCGGAAGCTAAGCAGGGTCGGGCCTGGTTAGTACCTGGATGGGAGACCGCCTGGGAATACCAGGTGCTGTAGGCTTTTGCTTTTCCTTTGGCATTCTTTTTTCTTTTTGGGAGGTGCCATCTTGGCATGGCCAAGCTCAAAGGGGTCGAGGGTGGCATTGGTGATCGCCTACGGCCACATCACCCTGAACACGCCCGATCTCGTCTGATCTCGGAAGCTAAGCAGGGTCGGGCCTGGTTAGTACCTGGATGGGAGACCGCCTGGGAATACCAGGTGCTGTAGGCTTTTGCTTTTCCTTTGGCATTCTTTTTTCTTTTTGGGAGGTGCCATCTTGGCATGGCCAAGCTCAAAGGGGTCGAGGGTGGCATTGGTGATCGCCTACGGCCACATCACCCTGAACACGCCCGATCTCGTCTGATCTCGGAAGCTAAGCAGGGTCGGGCCTGGTTAGTACCTGGATGGGAGACCGCCTGGGAATACCAGGTGCTGTAGGCTTTTGCTTTTCCTTTGGCATTCTTTTTTCTTTTTGGGAGGTGCCATCTTGGCATGGCCAAGCTCAAAGGGGTCGAGGGTGGCATTGGTGATCGCCTACGGCCACATCACCCTGAACACGCCCGATCTCGTCTGATCTCGGAAGCTAAGCAGGGTCGGGCCTGGTTAGTACCTGGATGGGAGACCGCCTGGGAATACCAGGTGCTGTAGGCTTTTGCTTTTCCTTTGGCATTCTTTTTTCTTTTTGGGAGGTGCCATCTTGGCATGGCCAAGCTCAAAGGGGTCGAGGGTGGCATTGGTGATCGCCTACGGCCACATCACCCTGAACACGCCCGATCTCGTCTGATCTCGGAAGCTAAGCAGGGTCGGGCCTGGTTAGTACCTGGATGGGAGACCGCCTGGGAATACCAGGTGCTGTAGGCTTTTGCTTTTCCTTTGGCATTCTTTTTTCTTTTTGGGAGGTGCCATCTTGGCATGGCCAAGCTCAAAGGGGTCGAGGGTGGCATTGGTGATCGCCTACGGCCACATCACCCTGAACACGCCCGATCTCGTCTGATCTCGGAAGCTAAGCAGGGTCGGGCCTGGTTAGTACCTGGATGGGAGACCGCCTGGGAATACCAGGTGCTGTAGGCTTTTGCTTTTCCTTTGGCATTCTTTTTTCTTTTTGGGAGGTGCCATCTTGGCATGGCCAAGCTCAAAGGGGTCGAGGGTGGCATTGGTGATCG
Organism: Pelophylax lessonae; assembly: GCF_965119305.1. Taxonomy (NCBI): domain Eukaryota; kingdom Metazoa; phylum Chordata; class Amphibia; order Anura; family Ranidae; genus Pelophylax; species Pelophylax lessonae. Next base: position 62,594 of record NW_028119710.1, read on the forward strand.
CCTACGGCCACATCACCCTGAACACGCCCGATCTCGTCTGATCTCGGAAGCTAAGCAGGGTCGGGCCTGGTTAGTACCTGGATGGGAGACCGCCTGGGAATACCAGGTGCTGTAGGCTTTTGCTTTTCCTTTGGCATTCTTTTTTCTTTTTGGGAGGTGCCATCTTGGCATGGCCAAGCTCAAAGGGGTCGAGGGTGGCATTGGTGATCGCCTACGGCCACATCACCCTGAACACGCCCGATCTCGTCTGATCTCGGAAGCTAAGCAGGGTCGGGCCTGGTTAGTACCTGGATGGGAGACCGCCTGGGAATACCAGGTGCTGTAGGCTTTTGCTTTTCCTTTGGCATTCTTTTTTCTTTTTGGGAGGTGCCATCTTGGCATGGCCAAGCTCAAAGGGGTCGAGGGTGGCATTGGTGATCGCCTACGGCCACATCACCCTGAACACGCCCGATCTCGTCTGATCTCGGAAGCTAAGCAGGGTCGGGCCTGGTTAGTACCTGGATGGGAGACCGCCTGGGAATACCAGGTGCTGTAGGCTTTTGCTTTTCCTTTGGCATTCTTTTTTCTTTTTGGGAGGTGCCATCTTGGCATGGCCAAGCTCAAAGGGGTCGAGGGTGGCATTGGTGATCGCCTACGGCCACATCACCCTGAACACGCCCGATCTCGTCTGATCTCGGAAGCTAAGCAGGGTCGGGCCTGGTTAGTACCTGGATGGGAGACCGCCTGGGAATACCAGGTGCTGTAGGCTTTTGCTTTTCCTTTGGCATTCTTTTTTCTTTTTGGGAGGTGCCATCTTGGCATGGCCAAGCTCAAAGGGGTCGAGGGTGGCATTGGTGATCGCCTACGGCCACATCACCCTGAACACGCCCGATCTCGTCTGATCTCGGAAGCTAAGCAGGGTCGGGCCTGGTTAGTACCTGGATGGGAGACCGCCTGGGAATACCAGGTGCTGTAGGCTTTTGCTTTTCCTTTGGCATTCTTTTTTCTTTTTGGGAGGTGCCATCTTGGCATGGCCAAGCTCAAAGGGGTCGAGGGTGGCATTGGTGATCGCCTACGGCCACATCACCCTGAACACGCCCGATCTCGTCTGATCTCGGAAGCTAAGCAGGGTCGGGCCTGGTTAGTACCTGGATGGGAGACCGCCTGGGAATACCAGGTGCTGTAGGCTTTTGCTTTTCCTTTGGCATTCTTTTTTCTTTTTGGGAGGTGCCATCTTGGCATGGCCAAGCTCAAAGGGGTCGAGGGTGGCATTGGTGATCGCCTACGGCCACATCACCCTGAACACGCCCGATCTCGTCTGATCTCGGAAGCTAAGCAGGGTCGGGCCTGGTTAGTACCTGGATGGGAGACCGCCTGGGAATACCAGGTGCTGTAGGCTTTTGCTTTTCCTTTGGCATTCTTTTTTCTTTTTGGGAGGTGCCATCTTGGCATGGCCAAGCTCAAAGGGGTCGAGGGTGGCATTGGTGATCGCCTACGGCCACATCACCCTGAACACGCCCGATCTCGTCTGATCTCGGAAGCTAAGCAGGGTCGGGCCTGGTTAGTACCTGGATGGGAGACCGCCTGGGAATACCAGGTGCTGTAGGCTTTTGCTTTTCCTTTGGCATTCTTTTTTCTTTTTGGGAGGTGCCATCTTGGCATGGCCAAGCTCAAAGGGGTCGAGGGTGGCATTGGTGATCGCCTACGGCCACATCACCCTGAACACGCCCGATCTCGTCTGATCTCGGAAGCTAAGCAGGGTCGGGCCTGGTTAGTACCTGGATGGGAGACCGCCTGGGAATACCAGGTGCTGTAGGCTTTTGCTTTTCCTTTGGCATTCTTTTTTCTTTTTGGGAGGTGCCATCTTGGCATGGCCAAGCTCAAAGGGGTCGAGGGTGGCATTGGTGATCGCCTACGGCCACATCACCCTGAACACGCCCGATCTCGTCTGATCTCGGAAGCTAAGCAGGGTCGGGCCTGGTTAGTACCTGGATGGGAGACCGCCTGGGAATACCAGGTGCTGTAGGCTTTTGCTTTTCCTTTGGCATTCTTTTTTCTTTTTGGGAGGTGCCATCTTGGCATGGCCAAGCTCAAAGGGGTCGAGGGTGGCATTGGTGATCGCCTACGGCCACATCACCCTGAACACGCCCGATCTCGTCTGATCTCGGAAGCTAAGCAGGGTCGGGCCTGGTTAGTACCTGGATGGGAGACCGCCTGGGAATACCAGGTGCTGTAGGCTTTTGCTTTTCCTTTGGCATTCTTTTTTCTTTTTGGGAGGTGCCATCTTGGCATGGCCAAGCTCAAAGGGGTCGAGGGTGGCATTGGTGATCGCCTACGGCCACATCACCCTGAACACGCCCGATCTCGTCTGATCTCGGAAGCTAAGCAGGGTCGGGCCTGGTTAGTACCTGGATGGGAGACCGCCTGGGAATACCAGGTGCTGTAGGCTTTTGCTTTTCCTTTGGCATTCTTTTTTCTTTTTGGGAGGTGCCATCTTGGCATGGCCAAGCTCAAAGGGGTCGAGGGTGGCATTGGTGATCGCCTACGGCCACATCACCCTGAACACGCCCGATCTCGTCTGATCTCGGAAGCTAAGCAGGGTCGGGCCTGGTTAGTACCTGGATGGGAGACCGCCTGGGAATACCAGGTGCTGTAGGCTTTTGCTTTTCCTTTGGCATTCTTTTTTCTTTTTGGGAGGTGCCATCTTGGCATGGCCAAGCTCAAAGGGGTCGAGGGTGGCATTGGTGATCGCCTACGGCCACATCACCCTGAACACGCCCGATCTCGTCTGATCTCGGAAGCTAAGCAGGGTCGGGCCTGGTTAGTACCTGGATGGGAGACCGCCTGGGAATACCAGGTGCTGTAGGCTTTTGCTTTTCCTTTGGCATTCTTTTTTCTTTTTGGGAGGTGCCATCTTGGCATGGCCAAGCTCAAAGGGGTCGAGGGTGGCATTGGTGATCGCCTACGGCCACATCACCCTGAACACGCCCGATCTCGTCTGATCTCGGAAGCTAAGCAGGGTCGGGCCTGGTTAGTACCTGGATGGGAGACCGCCTGGGAATACCAGGTGCTGTAGGCTTTTGCTTTTCCTTTGGCATTCTTTTTTCTTTTTGGGAGGTGCCATCTTGGCATGGCCAAGCTCAAAGGGGTCGAGGGTGGCATTGGTGATCGCCTACGGCCACATCACCCTGAACACGCCCGATCTCGTCTGATCTCGGAAGCTAAGCAGGGTCGGGCCTGGTTAGTACCTGGATGGGAGACCGCCTGGGAATACCAGGTGCTGTAGGCTTTTGCTTTTCCTTTGGCATTCTTTTTTCTTTTTGGGAGGTGCCATCTTGGCATGGCCAAGCTCAAAGGGGTCGAGGGTGGCATTGGTGATCGCCTACGGCCACATCACCCTGAACACGCCCGATCTCGTCTGATCTCGGAAGCTAAGCAGGGTCGGGCCTGGTTAGTACCTGGATGGGAGACCGCCTGGGAATACCAGGTGCTGTAGGCTTTTGCTTTTCCTTTGGCATTCTTTTTTCTTTTTGGGAGGTGCCATCTTGGCATGGCCAAGCTCAAAGGGGTCGAGGGTGGCATTGGTGATCGCCTACGGCCACATCACCCTGAACACGCCCGATCTCGTCTGATCTCGGAAGCTAAGCAGGGTCGGGCCTGGTTAGTACCTGGATGGGAGACCGCCTGGGAATACCAGGTGCTGTAGGCTTTTGCTTTTCCTTTGGCATTCTTTTTTCTTTTTGGGAGGTGCCATCTTGGCATGGCCAAGCTCAAAGGGGTCGAGGGTGGCATTGGTGATCGCCTACGGCCACATCACCCTGAACACGCCCGATCTCGTCTGATCTCGGAAGCTAAGCAGGGTCGGGCCTGGTTAGTACCTGGATGGGAGACCGCCTGGGAATACCAGGTGCTGTAGGCTTTTGCTTTTCCTTTGGCATTCTTTTTTCTTTTTGGGAGGTGCCATCTTGGCATGGCCAAGCTCAAAGGGGTCGAGGGTGATTGGTGATCGCCTACGGCCACATCACCCTGAACACGCCCGATCTTGTCTGATCTCGGAAGCTAAGCAGGGTCGGGCCTGGTTAGTACCTGGATGGGAGACCGCCTGGGAATACCAGGTGCTGTAGGCTTTTGCTTTTCCTTTGGCATTCTTTTTTCTTTTTGGGAGGTGCCATCTTGGCATGGCCAAGCTCAAAGGGGTCGAGGGTGGCATTGGTGATCGCCTACGGCCACATCACCCTGAACACGCCCGATCTCGTCTGATCTCGGAAGCTAAGCAGGGTCGGGCCTGGTTAGTACCTGGATGGGAGACCGCCTGGGAATACCAGGTGCTGTAGGCTTTTGCTTTTCCTTTGGCATTCTTTTTTCTTTTTGGGAGGTGCCATCTTGGCATGGCCAAGCTCAAAGGGGTCGAGGGTGGCATTGGTGATCGCCTACGGCCACATCACCCTGAACACTCCCGATCTCGTCTGATCTCGGAAGCTAAGCAGGGTCGGGCCTGGTTAGTACCTGGATGGGAGACCGCCTGGGAATACCAGGTGCTGTAGGCTTTTGCTTTTCCTTTGGCATTCTTTTTTCTTTTTGGGAGGTGCCATCTTGGCATGGCCAAGCTCAAAGGGGTCGAGGGTGGCATTGGTGATCGCCTACGGCCACATCACCCTGAACACGCCCGATCTCGTCTGATCTCGGAAGCTAAGCAGGGTCGGGCCTGGTTAGTACCTGGATGGGAGACCGCCTGGGAATACCAGGTGCTGTAGGCTTTTGCTTTTCCTTTGGCATTCTTTTTTCTTTTTGGGAGGTGCCATCTTGGCATGGCCAAGCTCAAAGGGGTCGAGGGTGGCATTGGTGATCGCCTACAGCCACATCACCCTGAACACGCCCGATCTCATCTGATCTCGGAAGCTAAGCAGGGTCGGGCCTGGTTAGTACCTGGATGGGAGACCGCCTGGGAATACCAGGTGCTGTAGGCTTTTGCTTTTCCTTTGGCATTCTTTTTTCTTTTTGGGAGGTGCCATCTTGGCATGGCCAAGCTCAAAGGGGTCGAGGGTGGCATTGGTGATCGCCTACGGCCACATCACCCTGAACACGCCCGATCTCGTCTGATCTCGGTAGCTAAGCAGGGTCGGGCCTGGTTAGTACCTGGATGGGAGACCGCCTGGGAATACCAGGTGCTGTAGGCTTTTGCTTTTCCTTTGGCATTCTTTTTTCTTTTTGGGAGGTGCCATCTTGGCATGGCCAAGCTCAAAGGGGTCGAGGGTGGCATTGGTGATCGCCTACGGCCACATCACCCTGAACACGCCCGATCTCGTCTGATCTCGGAAGCTAAGCAGGGTCGGGCCTGGTTAGTACCTGGATGGGAGACCGCCTGGGAATACCAGGTGCTGTAGGCTTTTGCTTTTCCTTTGGCATTCTTTTTTCTTTTTGGGAGGTGCCATCTTGGCATGGCCAAGCTCAAAGGGGTCGAGGGTGGCATTGGTGATCGCCTACGGCCACATCACCCTGAACACGCCCGATCTCGTCTGATCTCGGAAGCTAAGCAGGGTCGGGCCTGGTTAGTACCTGGATGGGAGACCGCCTGGGAATACCAGGTGCTGTAGGCTTTTGCTTTTCCTTTGGCATTCTTTTTTCTTTTTGGGAGGTGCCATCTTGGCATGGCCAAGCTCAAAGGGGTCGAGGGTGGCATTGGTGATCGCCTACGGCCACATCACCCTGAACACGCCCGATCTCGTCTGATCTCGGAAGCTAAGCAGGGTCGGGCCTGGTTAGTACCTGGATGGGAGACCGCCTGGGAATACCAGGTGCTGTAGGCTTTTGCTTTTCCTTTGGCATTCTTTTTTCTTTTTGGGAGGTGCCATCTTGGCATGGCCAAGCTCAAAGGGGTCGAGGGTGGCATTGGTGATCGCCTACGGCCACATCACCCTGAACACGCCCGATCTCGTCTGATCTCGGAAGCTAAGCAGGGTCGGGCCTGGTTAGTACCTGGATGGGAGACCGCCTGGGAATACCAGGTGCTGTAGGCTTTTGCTTTTCCTTTGGCATTCTTTTTTCTTTTTGGGAGGTGCCATCTTGGCATGGCCAAGCTCAAAGGGGTCGAGGGTGGCATTGGTGATCGCCTACGGCCACATCACCCTGAACACGCCCGATCTCGTCTGATCTCGGAAGCTAAGCAGGGTCGGGCCTGGTTAGTACCTGGATGGGAGACCGCCTGGGAATACCAGGTGCTGTAGGCTTTTGCTTTTCCTTTGGCATTCTTTTTTCTTTTTGGGAGGTGCCATCTTGGCATGGCCAAGCTCAAAGGGGTCGAGGGTGGCATTGGTGATCGCCTACGGCCACATCACCCTGAACACGCCCGATCTCGTCTGATCTCGGAAGCTAAGCAGGGTCGGGCCTGGTTAGTACCTGGATGGGAGACCGCCTGGGAATACCAGGTGCTGTAGGCTTTTGCTTTTCCTTTGGCATTCTTTTTTCTTTTTGGGAGGTGCCATCTTGGCATGGCCAAGCTCAAAGGGGTCGAGGGTGGCATTGGTGATCGCCTACGGCCACATCACCCTGAACACGCCCGATCTCGTCTGATCTCGGAAGCTAAGCAGGGTCGGGCCTGGTTAGTACCTGGATGGGAGACCGCCTGGGAATACCAGGTGCTGTAGGCTTTTGCTTTTCCTTTGGCATTCTTTTTTCTTTTTGGGAGGTGCCATCTTGGCATGGCCAAGCTCAAAGGGGTCGAGGGTGGCATTGGTGATCGCCTACGGCCACATCACCCTGAACACGCCCGATCTCGTCTGATCTCGGAAGCTAAGCAGGGTCGGGCCTGGTTAGTACCTGGATGGGAGACCGCCTGGGAATACCAGGTGCTGTAGGCTTTTGCTTTTCCTTTGGCATTCTTTTTTCTTTTTGGGAGGTGCCATCTTGGCATGGCCAAGCTCAAAGGGGTCGAGGGTGGCATTGGTGATCGCCTACGGCCACATCACCCTGAACACGCCCGATCTCGTCTGATCTCGGAAGCTAAGCAGGGTCGGGCCTGGTTAGTACCTGGATGGGAGACCGCCTGGGAATACCAGGTGCTGTAGGCTTTTGCTTTTCCTTTGGCATTCTTTTTTCTTTTTGGGAGGTGCCATCTTGGCATGGCCAAGCTCAAAGGGGTCGAGGGTGGCATTGGTGATCGCCTACGGCCACATCACCCTGAACACGCCCGATCTCGTCTGATCTCGGAAGCTAAGCAGGGTCGGGCCTGGTTAGTACCTGGATGGGAGACCGCCTGGGAATACCAGGTGCTGTAGGCTTTTGCTTTTCCTTTGGCATTCTTTTTTCTTTTTGGGAGGTGCCATCTTGGCATGGCCAAGCTCAAAGGGGTCGAGGGTGGCATTGGTGATCGCCTACGGCCACATCACCCTGAACACGCCCGATCTCGTCTGATCTCGGAAGCTAAGCAGGGTCGGGCCTGGTTAGTACCTGGATGGGAGACCGCCTGGGAATACCAGGTGCTGTAGGCTTTTGCTTTTCCTTTGGCATTCTTTTTTCTTTTTGGGAGGTGCCATCTTGGCATGGCCAAGCTCAAAGGGGTCGAGGGTGGCATTGGTGATCGCCTACGGCCACATCACCCTGAACACGCCCGATCTCGTCTGATCTCGGAAGCTAAGCAGGGTCGGGCCTGGTTAGTACCTGGATGGGAGACCGCCTGGGAATACCAGGTGCTGTAGGCTTTTGCTTTTCCTTTGGCATTCTTTTTTCTTTTTGGGAGGTGCCATCTTGGCATGGCCAAGCTCAAAGGGGTCGAGGGTGGCATTGGTGATCGCCTACGGCCACATCACCCTGAACACGCCCGATCTCGTCTGATCTCGGAAGCTAAGCAGGGTCGGGCCTGGTTAGTACCTGGATGGGAGACCGCCTGGGAATACCAGGTGCTGTAGGCTTTTGCTTTTCCTTTGGCATTCTTTTTTCTTTTTGGGAGGTGCCATCTTGGCATGGCCAAGCTCAAAGGGGTCGAGGGTGGCATTGGTGATCGCCTACGGCCACATCACCCTGAACACGCCCGATCTCGTCTGATCTCGGAAGCTAAGCAGGGTCGGGCCTGGTTAGTACCTGGATGGGAGACCGCCTGGGAATACCAGGTGCTGTAGGCTTTTGCTTTTCCTTTGGCATTCTTTTTTCTTTTTGGGAGGTGCCATCTTGGCATGGCCAAGCTCAAAGGGGTCGAGGGTGGCATTGGTGATCGCCTACGGCCACATCACCCTGAACACGCCCGATCTCGTCTGATCTCGGAAGCTAAGCAGGGTCGGGCCTGGTTAGTACCTGGATGGGAGACCGCCTGGGAATACCAGGTGCTGTAGGCTTTTGCTTTTCCTTTGGCATTCTTTTTTCTTTTTGGGAGGTGCCATCTTGGCATGGCCAAGCTCAAAGGGGTCGAGGGTGGCATTGGTGATCGCCTACGGCCACATCACCCTGAACACGCCCGATCTCGTCTGATCTCGGAAGCTAAGCAGGGTCGGGCCTGGTTAGTACCTGGATGGGAGACCGCCTGGGAATACCAGGTGCTGTAGGCTTTTGCTTTTCCTTTGGCATTCTTTTTTCTTTTTGGGAGGTGCCATCTTGGCATGGCCAAGCTCAAAGGGGTCGAGGGTGGCATTGG
>NW_028119709.1:0-71000 GCF_965119305.1 Pelophylax lessonae
GTGATTTAGTGAAAAAAATGCCTACTACTTTGGTTTTGGTGTCTGCATTTGCCAAGAAGAATTGAGGGTATTTGGGGTGGATGAACTTAAGGGTATAAGTGTTAGGGAAATTAGTTTCCTGAAGCATGAGAACATCTTGTTTTTGAGAGTGGGCATACTGAAATTATTTCCGTCTTTTGATTGGGGAGTTCAATCCCTGAACATTATGTGTGACAACCCGTATAGGTGTAAGAGAATGTTTGCTTACAGCCATATGGTCAGAGAGGGGGCTAATGCTGTATGAGTCACTGACCTACCTGGTGACACGGGGAGAAGTGAGAGCCTGTCTGCAGCGATCACAGAGGGAAGCCCCAGTATACATACACCGCTTTGAATAGTCTCCATTCCGGCATCTGAGAAAAGCAAAAGAGAAAGTGAGAGAAAAAGAGAAAGGAAAAGCACAGATGAAGAGAGGGAGTATCCAAAAAGCCCCTGGAACAAAAAAGCCAGAGGAACCCCCTCAACCTCTAAACCCAGGATAGGCCAGCCTGCTCCCGGGTAGTGTGAGGAGAAAACAGCCCACAAAAAATGCGGACCCATATCTAACCTCGTGCGGGGAGAACTACACCGCAATGGATCAGACGGAGGCGCAAAACTAGCTCCCCAAACCAAACCATACTCCAAAACATTAGACATAAATCAACCAACCCCACAATAACAGTAGGTCAAGAGACCTGGGGGGAATAATCCCCCAGCAAGCATAAGTGGGGGCGGTGGAGCTAGAACCCCAGGCAGGTGCAAGCACCCGCCAAAAGGAGGGAGCCCGCGGCCACCCCTGACTCCGGCTCCACCACACCCACTATAGGTAAATAGAGGAGAGTCCCGCGAGGGGCAGCCATATCATCAGCAGGAGATAATAGCTTATACAGGAAATATCACAAATAAAAATGAACAATAAGCAATAGAACCATCCAAGTGTTTCCCAGAGTGAGAGGGGCAGACAGGACCAAAAAGGGGGTCCCAGCAACCCCCCTCCCCCTAAGGAAGGGCAAAGTGAGCACTAAAGACATGAAAACATATGAGTAAAATACAAAACAGGATAATGGATCCAAAAATAGGGAAGTGTCTGCTTTATGCCCTCTAACAGAGGGAGAAGTGTGAAGAACCTAACCAGTTCAGAGGGAACAGGAACCTGGGGATCAAAGTCCAGGATGGGTCCAAGGGGAACCTGCAGTGGTAAAAAGAAAAAAGGAAGAACCATCTGTGATCAAAAAGGCAGTTCAAGTTACATGCGATTCCTTAGATCTCTTGGATTGTTTCCTTTGCCAGTTTGGGGCTATAGGGCTGGTCGGTGAAGGGCGCTTGGAGGAGACTGCCGGCACAGATTGAGACAATGGCGGGTAATCCAGTGAAATGAGGCCCAGTTGTAGGAGGAGTTTCACGCCCTCCTGAAAGCTAGAAAAGCCAAAGGTTTTGCTTTTGAAGGAAAAGGAGAACCGGAATGGGAATGACCACCAATATTTCACTGCTTTTTGTGATAAAACAGTAGTAGAGGCTTAAGAGATCTCCTTTTCTGGATTGTCAGCGGAGATAAATCTGCAAAGATCTGAACAGGGTGTCCTTGAATAGTAAGCTGTTCTGAGGTGCGGGCCAGACGCATGATCTCCTCTTTCACCTTATAAAAGTGAGGTTTGACCACAATGTCCCTGGGAAGATTGTCTTTTCTGGGTGCCTGAAGAGCCCTATGAGCCCTGTCTAGTTCCATGCGATGTTCAGGAATATTAGGGATGAGTGCAGAGATAAAGCCTTGTACCGCGTCTGAGATGTCCTGGACAGATTCAGGGAGCCCCCTGATACAAAAATTATAACGCCTGGAGCGGTTTTCCAGGTCATCAATTTTGGAAATGGCTGAATCCAGGCAGTCCTGTAATTCCTGGATATGGTCTGTGTTCTGGTTGGTTCTAAAAATTGTTTGGTCCAATTTGTATTTCAGAGCCTCAATTCTGGAGCCCAGATTCTGGAGATCAGCTTGAATAACATGAGTTATTTGTGAAGCAGTTTGTGCTAGGCCCTCTGAAAGCATTTTGGAAAAAGCATTCATCATGACTGTACAATCCATGGGGGTGCCTGGGGATGGAAGGCCCGAAAAAGTGGATAAGGCAGGACTGTCATGTAGGCCCCGCTCGGGGTATAAAGTATGTTCCCCAGAGACCGCTTAAGGAAGGATTCCGTGGATGCGGGGGACTGGGCGTTGGGGGGAGGAGTACTCACGGATGCTGAGCTATGTAGGGGGGATATGATGTGGCCCCCATCTGTGCTGTCCTCCATCCCCTCTGCTTCCATTCTCCCCATCCTGCTGCTTCCTCTGCGCCATTTTAGGTAGGCTGGAAACCTCTGCTTCAAAGCCGGGTATGTGGGCGATGTCACGGCGGACCGTCCCCGATGCCATGGGGTTGATCCACTGTGTCCCCGGTAGCTGATTGGGTGATGCAGGGCTGGTTGCGACGCTCTTTTCAGCTAGGATGGAGCTGGATAGTTCGGAGCTTCGCGGTTATGCGTCCATACCCGAGCGCTCCGCGCATGAGGCTTACATTTTTTTTTTTTTTTTATTACATACACCACCCCTGCAGCTCTTCCAACTATCCTGTGCAATATGCACAACAATGATACATTGTCTTACTGATGAGGCTGTTGAAAGCGAAATGCATAGAGGTGGGGACATCATTTTTGGGATAGTGAAACGCACGCCAATCCACCATCTTGCAGGAGAGGCAGTATGTAGTTTCAGGGGAGAGTACACACTGCTGGATCCAGCTTGGGCACCCATACATGTGAGTGGAACTATTTTTTCCTTTGTTGGTGTTTTTATAAAATAAAGGAGTTGCACAATGATTTTGTGTTTGGCTTTCTATGTCTTGAGATGGAAAGGCATTGAAAATGGACCAAAAAGGTAGTCTGCCAAATTTCTGTTCTAGATTGGAAATTTAAAAAGCAGATCCTATTAAAACCTGGGTCTAAGGATCTGGTAAGTAATAACCTGAGAGGGGGGCCATGGTGTGGAGATACAAAGGAGCACTGATTCACTACGGCCCTTTATATTTGTAATAAAGGGTGTGGAGTATGTTTTATAGGAAATTCAAGAATACGGATTTCTTTTAGACATCGATGGATTTTTATATTGCTGCACTTTAATATGGTGGCACTATACATACATAAAAAAAAATATAAGTTTTACTAATTTTGACATTTGTGTGATGTAAGTAAAGACACCTAGCGCTCATTCATTTTTGTTTATTAGACATAAACTGTAGCCACCAACATGGGAACTTTCGTACCATATAATCACACTCTTGTGTTCAATAAACAATCATTGTTCTGATTTTCATATAGGGTGTACAAGGCTTTAGATACACTAGCAAATTGAAATCAAACTGCAGCTGACACTTTAGAAACAGTTACAGCAAGGTTGTTTTTTTTTTCTTCCCTTTTGGGTTTAATGTTTTTCATAAATGAATAAAAGCTGAATTTAGTAAGCATCCCTGTCAGTGGTGAATGGGTTTTCTCAAACCTCTTAACTGCTACATCTGCAGGAGAGCTTGTTCTGTTGAAAAACAGACTCTCTAGCAGGAACACCAGGTGAAAATAAAAGAAAAATTGAATTTTTGTAAAATCTTACCTGTAAAATTCCTTTGTCTGAGTCCTCCGACAGTCGCCGCCTCCTCTAAGTCATCACTGTTGGGTATTGACTTCAGCTCCGCAGGAGTAGCTAGGCATAAAGACTTAGTCAAAAGAACAAAGGCATTTGCATATACACACCCATGGGAGCTGTCCCATCTGGTCAATACCCCCCTGCAGTGACCACTCCCAACTCAGTTTGGTAGCATAGCAGTAGGTAATAAGAACCCCAAAAGAGGGGCGGGGGCGGCGACTGTCAGAGGACTCAGAGAAAGGAATTTTACAGGTAAGATTTTACAAAAATTCAGTTTTCTCTTACGTCCTCCGACAGTCGCTGCCTCCTCTAAGTCATCACTGTTGGGATGTCCCAAAGCAGTATAGACATGAGGGGTGGGAGACGCAATCGTAGAAAAGGCAACGCAGTACCCACATCAGAGAAAGGAACCTTACATGCACAGTAAGAAACCTCTGGGCAACAGAAAACAATGCTCAACAGGAGCAACAGCCCAGGAAAGCAAATACCAACAGCCAGGGACCCATAAAAAACAAGGGTCCTTCATGGGAAAGCCGCACTGAGAACCTTGCGGCCAAAGGAGGCATCAGCTGATGCCAGAACATCTACTTTGTAGAATTTGGAAAAAGTGTGCACCGACGACCAAGTCGCAGCCTTGCACACCTGGGCCACCGAGGCCCGAAGCCAATAGGCCCAGGACGCACTCACAGATCTGGTAGAGTGCGCCCTAACAGGGAAGGGTGGAACCCGTTCCTTCAAAGCATAAGCCTGTTCAATGGTCTGTCTGATCCATTTGGTAATAGTCGCTGCGGATGCAGCCATGCCCTTCCGAGGTCCCTCAGGAAGGACAAAGAGGGAATCCGTCTTTTGAAAAGATTCCGTAGACGACAGGCAAACCCTGATCGCCCTGACAACATCCAAGGAGTGCAGAGCAACCTCCTTAGGATGCTTAGGCTTCGTACAAAGCGAAGGTAGGACAATGTCCTCATTAATGTGGAACTCAGAGACCACCTTAGGAAGAAAGGAGGTATGCGGACACAACACCACCTTATTCCGGTGAATCCCCAAGTACGGAGAACGGCAAGACAATGCTGCCAGTTCTGACACCCTGCGAGCCAAAGTGATCGCCACCAAAAAGGCAACCTTCTTAGACAGCAGAGACGATATATCCCAAATGTTTTCAAAGGGAGCACGCTGTAACACGGACAGAACTAAGTTCAAGTCCCATGGAGGTAAGGGTTCCTTCCTGGGAGGAGCCAAATGTTGCACACCTTGAATGAAGGTGCGAGCCAGGGAATGAGACGCCACAGGGCGTTCGAAAAGAATAGCCAGTGCGGACACCTGGCCCTTGATCGTGGCCAGCACCAGGCGCTGGTCCACACCAGACTGGAGGAAGGCCAACACTCTCGACACCGATTATGAGCGAGGGGAGAACCCCTTGGACTCACACCAGGCGAAATAAGCCTTCCAGGTATGGTAATAGATTTTACCAGAGGAGGTTTACCCAGCCTTGACAAGGGTAGAGATGACCTCAGAGGAGAGACCCCTGTCCTTCAGGACCTGGGTCTCAACAGCCAGGCCCTTAAAGCCAGCGACTGTAAAGCAGGATGGAAGATTAGACCCTGAGACAGGAGATCTTCCTGCAGAGGCAGTCGCCACGGAGGCGCCACTGCCAGATGAACAACGTCGGCGTACCAGGACCGGCGTGGCCAGTCCGGAGCCACCAGAATCACCAGGTGCGGTTCCGAGGTTAACCTGCGGAGGAACCTGGATAGCAACTGAATCGGGGGAAAGGCATACATCAGACGATACTGATGCCAGGGGGCTACCAACGCATCCGAGGCGTCCGCCAGCGGATCACGCGTTCTCGCCGCGAACCTTTCCACCTTTCGATTTAGCCGGGATGCGAACAGATCCACGTCAGGGGATCCCCACCTCGCACAGCATTTGGAAGACCTCCGGGTGCAGGGACCATTCCCCCTGGTCCAGGGTCTGGCGGCTCAGATAGTCGGCCTGCCAATTCCACACCGGAATGTGAACTGCCGAGATCGCCGGGACATGAGTCTCGGCCCAAGACAGAATGTCGGTCACCTCCCGGGCCGCCCGAGCACTCCTGGTGCCCCCTTGGTGGTTGATGTAAGCCACCGCGGTAGCATTGTCCGTTTGTACCCGGACAGGACGGCCCCGAAGACGGTCCGACCACTGGAAGAGACAGAGTTTTATCGCTCGCAATTCCAGCACATTAATCGGGAGGGAGGACTCCTCCTCCGACCAAGTGCCCTGGGCAGACAGGTTGCCCAGTGCTCCACCCCAGCCCGACAGGCTGGCATCCGTGGTAATCACCGTCCACACCAACGGACGAAAGGACTTGCCTTCCACCACCGACGGGGACTGGAGCCACCACAGAAGAGCAAATCTGGTCTGACGACTCAAGGAGACACACAGATCCAGGGACTGAGGCAGTCTGTCCCACCTGTCCAGGATCTCCGCTTGGAGAGCCCGCGTGTGAAACTGAGCAAAGGGTATCACCTCGAAGGCCGAAACCATCAACCCCAGGCCCCGCATACAGGCCCTGAGTGACGAGGACAGGCTGTCCCTGAGGGACCTGATCTCGTCCCGCAAAGTCCGGAGCTCGTCCTCCGGCAAGAACACCTTTGCCTGAGCAGAGTCCAGAATCATTCCCAGGTAGGGAAGACGAAGCGATGGAGACAACGTCGATTTCTGAACGTTGATGGTCCATCCGAACTCCTGGAGCATCTGTACCATGGTGGACAGATCACGCACTAGGTCCTGGCTGGCACGTTATCTCAGAAGTAGATCGTCCAGGTAACCCAAGACCGCAATGCCCTGAGCCCTCAGCAGGCCCAGAACTGGCGCCAACACTTTGGTAAACACCCTTGGTGCCGAAGCGAGACCGAAAGGTAACGCCACAAACTGGTAGTGGTCCCCTGCGATAGCAAAACGAAGGTACCGCTGATGACCCTCGAAAATGGGAATGTGCAGGTACGCATCTTTCAGATCTATCGAGGCCAGGAATTCTCCTGGACTCAAGGAGGTCACCACCGAATGGAGAGACTACATACGGAACTTCCGAACACGCACAAAAGCGGTTCAGTGCTTTTATGTCCAGAATAGGATGCACTTTGCCCTCCTTTCTGGGCACAGTGAACAGATTTGAATAAAACCCCCGGTTTGAGGGAAAGAATCTATCCGCCGGCCGGGAAAGGAATCCGATCTTGTATCCCGATCGAACAATTTTCCCGAGCCCACCTGTCCGATATCCGGAGCAGGCAAGGTTGGAGGAAACCGCGCAAACGTCCCCCCACCCCTGAAATGGGTGAGGGCGCCCCTTCAGGCAGAGGCGGAGTGACCCGCCGGGCCGGCATTGCCGGACTTCTGATTACCCGCCCAGGGCTTCTTCTGACTGCCCTGGGCCTTGAAGGGCTTGCCCTTGGATTGGTTCCGAAAGGCACGAAAGGACCCCTGAGTGGATCTAAGCGCAGAACCCTGCTTGCCTCGAAAGGACTTGTTCTTCGGGTTCTGGGGCAGCATGGTGCTCTTGCCCCCCGTGACGCCTTTTACCAGGGTATCCAACACCTCGCTAAAAAGGCGAGAGCCAGCATAGGGAAAAACAGCAACTGTTTTCCGCGAGGACCGGTGAGCCGACCAGCTCTTCAGCCATATCAGTCGCCGGTTAAGTACCGAGACACTAGAGAGGCGAGCTACTAAAGGGGCCTCATTCAAGGACGCATCACACAGATACATGATTCCCTGGTGGATTTTATCCACCATTTCCAGCCGGGCAGGCGGAACATCACCAGACACGAGGTTGCTCCTAAGCACCTTAGTCCAATCAGCCACCAAAAACGGACACGAAAACTGGTCTGAGCAACGAGCCACCGTAAAGGAATGGCGGGCCAGAGACTCCAACCGTCGGTCCGCGGGATCCCGGAAAACCGGGGTATCCTCAGAAGGAACCAAGGTAGCCTTGTTTAACACGGCCACAGCGTGATCTACCTGTGGAGGCACACACCATCGTGATTCCGTAGCTGGGGCAAAAGGATAAAGCAATTTGAACCGACTAGGCACCAGGAATGGACGTTTTAACGTGCGCCACATTTCATTAACAGTGTAATGAAACTCAGCTGGGCAGGGAAAAACCTGCATCGACTTACGGGTCCTGTGCGTCCCAAATGAGGACACAACGCCCGGAGGACAGGGCTCATCCTACAAATGTAGTGTTTCCTTAACAGAAACAAATTCCATGGTCGCCCGCTCTTCAGGTGACCCAGGGGAAGAGGTACCAACCCCTTCCAACCCTGCCTCCCCCTCTGACCCCAGCAGGTCCAAGGATGAGCGAGACCCTGAAAAGGGCACGCTCGCAGCAGCAGCAGCCATATCACCATCTGAATCAGAGGAGAGAGACAATCTAAACCTTTATTTTAGCAGCACGTTCAGCCATCAGCATTTCCATGAATGACACCAAGGACGCCACTACAGCGGCCAAATCAGGTCTCAGAGGGGCCACAGGAGAACTGGGAACCCCCACCAGAGTTGGGGAAAAATTTTCTGTCCTGAGAATCCATTACTCAAATGACAAACAACAGTGCAAAAAGTTTTGTGCTGCCCCTTTAAGAGCGCTGCGGAGTGCGCAGCCCACCGCTACAGCTACATTGACAAAGACCCCCAAACAGGAGAAGACAAAACTGAGCTAGAATGACAATACAGAATAAAAAATATTGAGAGCAATAACCTGCAGAGCCCCGCAGAGTGTTGCTCCTTGCTGCTAGATAGGCTGAACGTATAGGCTGCATGACTCAGGGAAAATGGCTGCCCCATAGGATTTGTATGGAAGGCTCCGCCAAAATGGCCGCCGAACATGCGGTCAGAACGAACGTTTGGTTACCACAAAAAGGGGGCGAATGGCGCCAAAAACAGCATGTAGATAGCCCACAAAGAAGCCCAACATGCCTGCCCATACTTAAAAATGGCGGACCGCGCGGATTCATCCGCTGCGGTCGCCACACACTTAGTCTGCACCCCCACCAACACCGAAGTGACACAGGGAAGGGGACCCCCAAAAAGCACATAGCACTGCAGCACATGTACAAGCGATCCCCGCAGGGACCGCATCAGGGAGCCCCACAGGCACAGACATGGGGAACACACAGCAACACAGACTGCCACCCCAGACAGAGGCCCCACACAGAAGTACTTACCTGTACCAGATGGCGTGGGGTGCCTCTATGAACGGAAAGCCGCTGTCCTCATATGACAGGGAGTGCCGTTTGCCAGGGACATGACACTGCAGCATCGCAGATGTGTCCTGTGAGGTAGCCACCTCACTGCTGCATCCCTGTTGCGAACAGGGATGGGTCGTTCATAGTGCCAGGGCAAACCATAGCTGAACGCTCGATGGCGGGCTGGGGGTCCATCTGACCCTCTGCCCTGGAGAACCAGGGCGGTCAGTCCGAATCCCAGCACCGCATGATCCATCATCATCCGAAGAAATGACTAAAACTAAAGCTGACAAAATAAACAGCTAGTAAAGTAAGAGAAAACTGACATTTTCAAAAGAAAATCAAATAAAAAAGATTAGATAGGCTGAAACTGTAGCCCCAGCACAGGGAAGCCTAACTACTCCTGACGCTAGGCAGATTAAAACTGAGTTGGGAGTGGTCACTGCAGGGGGGTATTGACCAGATGGGACAGCCCCCATGGGTGTGTATATGCAAATGTCTTTGTTCTTTTGACTAAGTCTTTATGCCTAGCTACTCCTGCGGAGCGGAAGTCAATACCCAACAGTGATGACTTAGAGGAGGCGGCGACTGTCGGAGGACGTAAGAGAAAATGGATTTTTGACTTAGTGACGAAATCTTGCATATTACACCAGCTGTACTCAGGGATGTATTGCTTTGAGTCCGAGCCCTTGCAAATCGCCTATAGGCAGCTGGACCTGGAAGTGCGGATGAATAAAGAAGAAAAAAAAGTTTTTTCTTTGCAAAAAAAAAATAGTTTACATTGGTAAAAGCATTTCGAAAGGGGATTACGTACATCTAAAAATGGGTGGAACTCCTCTTTAAGTTCATTGACAGAAACAGCGCTCTCTGATCAATATCAGTAGGGTTATACTGCCCCCTACAGGAGTAGGACACAAAAAAGTTCTGGCTATGCCTATAGGCAGTCCCGGAGTGTACACCCTCTCTTCCTGCATAGGATGTCAGTTTTGTATCAAAGCAGTGTCAGAAAGTAACGCCAACCCAAATCAAAATAGAGGGGCGGGTACTGCGTCCGTCAATTAACTTAAGACAAAATGATTTTACGGTAAGTCAAAAATCAAGTTCTCTATCGTTCATTGACGGACGCAGTTCTGTGTGATCCATATCAGTAGGGATGTCCCAAAGCAGTGCCATAAAATGAAGGGTGGGAACAGCAGAAAAGAACAAGTCCCCAGGGCTAAACAGAATTGTCAACCAGGCAACATAGGACTCAGTAGAACAAAAGATGAGACCCACCTGAAACAAACAGTAAACACCCTCAAGGAAGGCCAAAAGCCCTCCAGACAGCAGCTAGCAAAAAAACTTTGCGGCCAAATAAGGCACCTGCAGATGCCAGCACATCCACCTTATAAAATTTGGCAAAGGTGTGAACAGACTACCAGGTAGCTGTTTTGCAACCTAGCCAAGTACACCTTGAGTGCCTGCACTCAAAACAGAGTAAGCAATGCACATTCCTTAGGATTTGAGGGCTCAGGACACAAGATGGGAATACAATGTCCCCGTGCAAGTGAACACCAGAAACCACCTTCGGAGGGAAGGACAGATCCGGACGAAGTACCACTTGGCCCCATGATCAACATATAGGGAGGACAGGACAATGTCGCCAGTGCCGGCACATCCGCGCAGAGTGACAGCAACCAAGAAGGCCACCTTCTGTAATAAGGTTTGGCAGGGGATACCCTCGAATGCTCGCAAACAGAGGTTCTTAACCACTTACCGCCCGCCCGCCGTCATATGACGGCGGGACGGTGCGGCTATTATCCTGGGCGGACGTCATATGACGTCCGCCCATTCAAGCACGGCAGGCGCGCGATCGCGGGCGCGCCGCCGTGCACTGCCGGTGTCGGTGTGTCCCCGGGACACAGCCGGTCACCGGCAGGGGGGAAACAGCCAATAGGCATGGCTGTTTCCCACGTGATCGGCTGTGTTCCAATGACACAGCCGATCACAATGGAGGCGGCCGGGAGATGACCGCGCATGCGCGATCGGGAGCGCGCAGCGCGGTCATGTCGGTGGCACTGTGTTCCGTAGGAACACAGCTGTCACCGGCGGTAGTAAACAGTCACTGACAGTGACTGTTTACTAAGTGATCGGCTGTGAATCCATTCACAGCCGATCACAAAATGTAAACACAGAGCAGTAACTGACTGTTACTAGCTCTTCTCTCCTCATACAGTTTCCAGTATGAGGGGAGAAGAGCTAGAAATAGTGAGTTACTGCTCTGTACACATGTAAAAAGTAAAATCACAGTAATAAAGGTCCCCACACAGTCCCCAGCCCCCCCCAATGTCACCTGTCACCCAACAGTCACCTCATCAGTGCCCAGAAATTGACACCCATAACGTTCACATGTGAGCGCAGCGATCGCGGGCAAAATCACCGCGATTCTGCCCGCGATCCGGAAATCATTGCAAATTGCGGGACGCCTGTGCGTTGCCCGTGATTTGCAATAGCACCCCAAACGCTGTGCGATGTTGCCGCCATTTCCGCCTGCCGAATCGCAGTAACATCGCGCAAACATCGCATGACGCCCAAAAAAGTACAAGAGTTTCTTTGGGGCGTCATGCGTTGTTTGCGTGATGTTACCGCGATTCGGCAGGCGGAAATCGCAGCAACATCGCACAGCGGGCAACGCACAGGCGTCCCGCCATTTGCAATGATTTCTGGATCGCGGGCAGAATCGCAGTGATTCTGCCCGCGATCGCTACGCTCACATGTGAATGTAGCCTAAAGTTCACCGGTCACCAGAGACTGCCATCAGTACCGCCGTGCACCATCGCCCGTCACCTGTCACCCATCAGTGACCATCGCCCGTCACCTGTCACCCCATCAATCACCGTCACCTGTCACCCCATCAGTCATCGTCATCTGTCACCCCATCAGTCATCGTAACCTGTCACCCCATCAGTCACCGTCACCTGTCACCCCATCAGTCATCGTCACCTGTCACCCCATCAGACACCGTCATCTGTCACCCTATCAATCATCGTCACTTGACACCCCATCAGTGATCGTCACTTGTCACCCCATCAATCATCGTCACATGTCACCCGGTCAGTGATTGTCATCTGTCACCTCATCAATCATCGTCACCTGTCACCTCATCAATCATCATCACCTGTCACCCCATCAGTCATCATCACCTGTCACCCCATCCGTCATCGTCACCTGTCACCCCATCAGTCATCGTCACCTGTCACCCCATCAGTCATCGTCACCTGTTTGCCATATACATGCAATCACTTACTGACCGCCTAACGACTATATGCGTCGGCCATTAAAAGCTAAATACTGGGGTTATGGCAGAAGATAGCCCCCATAACCCCGGTATTTTTTGAAACGGCGGGCGGTCGGCTTTCAGATAAGGGTGGTCCCAGTGGCGGATTCGCCGCGGAATTACCCTTACGGTGCAGGGGAAGAGGTGCCCCCCCCCCCTCCTGCCGCGTCCCAGACGTTTTCCCAGCTTACCGGACCCGCCGGCAGCGGGGAAAACTATCCGGTCCCGGATCCTCAGAGACAGGAAGTCGAGTGAGGGCAAGATGGCCCTCACTCAACTCTATGGTCTTGGAGGACCGGAGCTACGTCAAAAGACGTTGCCTAGCAACCGGTTTAAAGGGCCGCTTTTTTTTTTTGCTTTTTTTTTTTTCCTCTTTCAACAATTTTTTTTTTTTTTTTTCTTTTTTAGTGTAGTTGTGAGGTGTGAGGTCTTTTTGACCCCAGATCTCACAATAAAGAGGACCTGTCATGCCTATTTCTATTACAAGGGATGTTTACATTCCTTGTAATAGGAATAAAAATTATCAAAACATTTTTTTTTTTTAAACTGTGTAAAAATAAAAAAATAATAAATAAAATAAATAGGAAAAAAAAAAAAAAAAAAAAATTAAAGTGCCCTGTCCCCGTTAGCTCGCGCGCAGAAGCAAACGCATACGCAAGTCCCGCCCACATATGTAAACGGTGTTCAAACCATACATGTGAGGTATCGCCGCGATCGTTAGAGCGAGAGCAATAATTTAAGCCCTAGACCTCTTCTGTAACTCTAAGCTAGTAACCTGCAGAAATTTTTAAAATGTTGCCTATGGGGATTTTTAAGTACCAATGTTTGGCGCCATTCTGTGAGCATGCGCAATTTTGAAGCATGACATGTTGGGTATCTAATTACTCGGCGTAACATTATCGTTCACATTATGGAAAAAAAATTTGCTAAATTTACTGGTTTCTTATTTTTTAGATCAAAAAAGTGATTTTTTTTCAAAAAAATCGCATTTGGAAGACTGCTGCGCAAATATGGTGTGATAAAAAATATTGCAACGATCTCCATTTTATTCTCTAGGGTCTCTGCTAAAAAAAAATATATAATGTTTGGGGGTTCCAAGTAGTTTTCTAGCAAAAAAATGATTTTAGCTTGTAAACACCAAGTGTCAAAAATAGGCCCAGTCTTAAAGTGGATAAATGGACAACTTTGTGTAAAGCGCTACTTGGATGTTAGGCCTATGTATGTGGCCAGGCTGTGAAAAAGTGTTACACATGTGGTATCGCCATACTCAGGAGGAATAGCAGAATGTATTTTGGGGTGCAATTTTTGCTATGTACATGCTATGTGTTAGAAATATTGCATAAATGGACAGCTTTGTGTAAAAAAAAATGTGTTTTCATTTTCTTTCCACATTTTCCAAAAACTTGTGGAAAAAATGACATATTCAAAAGACTCATTATGCCTCAAAAATTATACGTTGGGGTGTTTGCTTTCCAAAATGGGGTCATTTTATAGGGGTTTCCATTGTCCTGGTGCTCCAGGGCCTTCAAAAGTACGATAGGTTGTCAGGAAATTATATGTGAAATTTGTTCTCCTAGAATGCCGGACGGTGCTGGTTGGATGTTAGGCCTCTGTATGTGGCCAGGCTGTGAAAAAGTCTCACACATGTGGTATCGTCATACTCAGAAGGAGTAGTAGAATGTGTTTTGGGGTGTAGTTGCAAGTATACATGTGCTGTGTAAGAGAAATAACCTGTTAATATGGCAATTTGTAAAAAAAAATAAAATAAAAAAAAAAAATCTTCATTTTGCAAAGCATTGTGGGAAAAAATTACAACTTCAAAAAACTCACCATGCCCCTTATTAAATACCTTGGAATGTCTACTTTCCAAAAAGGGGTCATTTGGGGGGTATTTGTACTTTCCTGACTTTTTAGTGTCTCAAGAAATGAGATAAGCCTTCAGTACATCAGGTGTGATCAAGTGTGATCAATTTTCAATGATTCGCACCATAGCTTGTGGACTCTATAACTTTCACAAAGACCAAATAATATACACTTACTTGGGTTATTTTTACCAAAGATAAGTAGCAGTATAAATTTTGGCCAAAATTTGTGAAGAAAAATTACTAATTTGCAAAATTTTATGACAGAAACAAAGAAAAATGCGTTTTTTCACAATATTTTCAGTCTTTTTTTATTTATAGCACAAAAAATAAAAAACCCAGTAGTGATTAAATACCATCAAAAGAAAGCTCTATTTGTGTGAAAAAAAGGACACAATTTTTGAATGGGTACAGTGTTGCATGACTGAGTAATTCTCAGTCAAAGTGTGAGAGCGCTGAAAGCTGAAAATCGGTCTGGGCAGGAAGGGGGTGAAAGTGCACTGTAGGTAAGTGGTTAAAGAACCGACTGCACCAAATCAAGGTCCCCAGTTGGTGACAGAGGTCGCACCGGAAGTACCAAGTGTCGCACCCCCTGGAAGAAGTCACACACAGGCGGCCAAAGGCCGATGGAAGAAATTTGCCAAAGCCGAAACCTGACCCTTGACAGTACTCAAGGCCAACTTTTGATCAACTCCCCATTGAAGGAAGCCAAGATCCGGGCCACCGAGTAAGAGCGAGGGGGAGCGCACGCAATATACGGCTATCTCATATGATGAACAAAAATCACCCTAGAAGTCGCTTCCCACGCTTAAAGCAGGGTGGGAATCACTGAAGCAGCCAAATCCCCATCCTTCAGCACCTGATTTTTAACAGCCAAGTTGGCAAAGTCAGCGACCGTAAAGTCGGATGGAAGATGAGCCCTGGAGACAATAACTCCTCCCTGAGAGGAATTCTCCATGTAGCGTCTGCGGTTAGCCTGACCAGGCCGGCGTACCAAGCTCAGTGAGGCTAGTCCGGAGCCACGAGAAAGACCTGAATCCCTTCCGCCTCAATCCTGCGATGGCAGCAACTTGGTAAGAGGAAAGGCAGACCGCAGCTGATACTAACTTTGGCCCATCTGTGAGCACACATGCGGAAATGGCAGCCGTGCACAGGTGACCATGCTAAACTCCACGGCATCGTTCAAGTTGAACTTAGCGAATGTTCTTGCCCATGACAGAACCCATGGGGCCACCATTGCACCCGCCAGAGGGTATCAGGAGCAGGCCACAAACCACAGCACTATCCTGTAGATGCAATGCCAATAGGCCCATGTCTGGAATGCCTCCTTGGTGAATTAAATAAGCCATGGTGTGGTAACCTGGATCTTCCAGGGAGCATACTCCCTAAGCAGAGAACCTGCCGAGGTCTCCTCCCCACCCAGACAGGCTTGCATCCGCAGTGATAATTGTTCAGGAAAAAGGGGAGAAAGGATTCCAGATCAAGACTCCCTGGTCAGGCAGCTCAGCCGTATCCAAAAGACAAGAGAGTTTGGATTCTAGTCCCATTCGAGAAGGATCACCTTCTGGGGGATCCCCGAGAGGGAGTGAGCGAAAGGGACAATCTTGAAAGACAGCACTATCAGTCCCAGAAGTCGCATGCAGGTCCGAAGGGACGACCATGTGTGAGACTGTAGACAGTAACAGTTGAACCACAGTCTGAAGTTTTGTAACGCTCCTGCGTTTCTTATATGGTGTGGATTTTCAGCTGCAGAAATAGTTCCACGTCAGTAGCCATGTAAGAGATATGCTGAGATACCATTCCCAACCTCAATGACTCATCATGTGTGGAAGGTCTTATTTCAGCCAGTAAATACACACAATTAGCAAGCTGGTTCCTAGAATGACTTTATGTATGTGGTAACACAATGATGAAGGTTGAGGGATAGGTTGAGTGGAGGTGGTAGGTGATAGACACTTGAAGGTGAGACAGTAGCAGATGGATGCAGGAAGGTTTAGCAATGTTGTA
Organism: Pelophylax lessonae; assembly: GCF_965119305.1. NCBI lineage: Eukaryota > Metazoa > Chordata > Amphibia > Anura > Ranidae > Pelophylax > Pelophylax lessonae. The sequence continues at coordinate 16,093 of NW_028119709.1, forward strand.
TGGTAGCAGATGACAGAATAGCAGGTGGACATACAAAAGAGATCAACCCAGTGCAGAAAAGTAGCAGTAGTCTCAAGAGCTAGCAATCTAGTTATGCAGATGTAATAAACAGTCTTTACTATGCAGAGCTAGATAGTGTAAGCTTAGTATAAGTTTATAGAGAATTCCCCTGCGGGGTACTTAGCACTATTAGCGATACAGCCGAAGGGTGGTTCAGGAGAGGCGGATGATCCAGTAGCGGGATACAGGGATCAGCGCGGCGAGGTTCCGTCAGCGAGGTAAGCTTGCAAGCATGGAAGCTTCAAGCAAGGTTAGCATCCAGGTAAGGGTGTTTGAACGAACACATGTGAGTGAGAACCGACGCCTTAAATAGCCATCTAGTCCGGCGCTGAGTGATGACAGCTCCAGTCTTAAAGGTGAATGCGCACCTTTTCCAAAAGTAAATGGTGGGGCGCATACACTTGTGGAAAGTGTAATTTAGGGTACCAAAGGTACCGGAGCATTACAAGTTTCAAGAGTTTTTTTCCCTGGGGGGAGAAAACACCCTGACTGAGGGCGAGTCCAAAGTCAAGCCCAGATAGTTCAATCTCATGGAAGGGACCAGGGATGACTTCTGAAGGGTTAGAACCCACCTGAACTCTTCCAGAGTTCTCATGGTGACGTCCAATTTTGTTTGTCAGCACCGTAGGGGACTCCACACGGAGAAGCAGATTGGCCAGGAACCCCGGACCGATACGCACTGCTGCCGCAACAGTGCCAGGACCGGAGCCAACACTATTGTGAAAACCCGAGTAGCAGAACCGAGAACAAGGGAAACGCCGCCAACCGATAGAGATCCTTCCCCACGGTAAAAAACGGAGAACCCGTTGGTGTCCTGAACACAACTGGATGTGAAGGTAGGCATCTTGATGTCTATGGAGGCCAGGAATCCCCCTGATGCACGGAAGCCGCCATCGTGCGAACCGATACCGCCTTGAATGTCTGATCCGCACAGAACCATCAAAGGGCCAGAAGGTCCAGCTTGTTGAGCCAAAGCCTGAACTGCCCCACAGAGCGCTTGCAAGCAACAAAAGGGTAACATCTAGCAGGCGCTTAGACACCCCAGGGGAACGTCTCAGATGGTCCCATCCTACATGAGCCTGCTAGCAAAACAAGCTGCTCCAGATGGCATGTGAGTGCCAGATGGTACCTGCGCCCCAGGCGTCCTCCAAATCGCAGGGTGTCATGCACCGAAACAACCAGTGCATCCACCAGGGTCTGTATCATGCATGGCAGGGGAGGTGAAATGTCATCCTCACACCCGAGGAGACAGGGTGCGAGGTCCCACACCCGGCAGGGAGGCCCACATCTGCGGTGGCAGAGTCAGACTCAGAATCCGAGACATCAGAGGAGGCAGGAGTAGGTGGGGAAACGTTTCAGCGCACCTCCCACCTCCACCTGGGCCCAAAAGCTTCCCGAACTGCTGAAAATGCATTGATGGACAGTGGAGATCTAAGAGGCCCTGCGGCCTCCATGAGGGGGTCAGGTGGGAATACATGGCCTGCAGGCTCCATACAGAACCTGAGGAACCCGCCAGCACAATTTGCAAAAAAAATGATATTTATTTATTTTTTTGTAAAAGAAGCGGCCCTACAGTGCTACAGCACCCCCTGAAGGTCAGGCATTCGCTAGCTAACCCCCCAAAGAGAGAGATACTACCCTCAGTAACTCACTGTCCCCAGATAGCAATCGGATTAGGAGGGTCCCAGCGGTGGCTTAGAGAAAAATAGTGAGCCACGAAGCAGCCCGGGATGAAGGGAGTGGTTCCTTCAAGCAAAAGAACAACTCCAGGCACTCCCACTGGCCTTTACAGCAGAAATCCAACACAAAATGGCCGAAAAACACCCCCCCCAAGATGGCCACCATAACTGCAGACAAGGCTACAACAAAATGGCGGTCAGCAGAGCAATAGAACCCCCTCCCTGCCAGCCCTACTACCTTATCCAGCCCTGGAGGGCGGGCCCCCCAACAACCAAGCGCCGCAACCCCCTGGCCGCCCATGCGGCCTGCACACCAGGTTCCAGCTTTAGGTAGGCCCAAAACAGTCCCCCACATGGGGGGGGAGGGTGGGTGGTTAAGGACGGGGGTCACAACAGGACAGAGGGAAACCTAGGAGTGTGAGAGTCCGACCATCCCAGAGAGAGGGCCTGCGTTTACCCCAAAATCCTTTACTCACCATACCACCATACCGGGAACACAGTCGGGCGCCATCTCATGACAGGACCCCACGCCACCGGAGTAGGGGATCTGTCGGCCAAATAGGAATGCTGCGACATAAGCCCTAGACCCTGTCGTCTGCGTCCTGGCAAGACATTTAACTCGCGGGGCAAGTCCCCGTCCATCTCTCATTGGACGGCTTGATCACGTGGTGAATGGCCGCTGTGATTGGCCATTCACCACGATCTGTGATCGGCCGTGTCCAAGGGACACGGCCGATCACAGATTCTCCCCGATGCGCGCTCGCGGGAGCGCGCAGGGAAGGTCTTTCTGGGAGGCCGTTTAAAAACAGCCTCCCGAAAATTCAAGTCGCGGATGTCAGGCGGTTAATATCCTATAATTCACATGATGTTGCAGGAAAACCTCCATAGAAGTAAACAATAAGCAGAACTTGAAGACCCCCATCTCTTGGTGGAGGTGGGACATCAAATGCAATCAGTTCCTCATTTTCTCATGGTAGCTGAAATCGGAATATATGGGGGTTGATTTACTGAACCTGGAGTGTGCAAAATCTGGTGCAGCTCTGCATAGAAACCAATCAGCTTCTAGGTATCTTTGTCAAAGGCTGGTCCGATCATGTCCACCTATCAGTTTTGCAGATGGACCTGATCAGACCAGCAATTGCTCTCTATAGTGCAACAGATGTCAGTGGACATGTATCTGCTGACATCTGCCAACATCCGATCCATTCCTGTCCGCCAAAAACGGAGGGATGGGAGGATTCTTTCCCCATCCGTCCGGCGGATCGGATGGAAAGAGACAGGCGGTCGATTTCCATCTGACCACCCCATAGAGAACAGCAGGGCTGTGTCTGCTCTATATAGCGGAGCAGACACAGACCTATCATCCGCCTGCTCAGCTGAGAGATCTTCGAATGCCCATTAAGGAAGCCGTCCTGTCTGAAAGGGGCCAAAGCCTAATTAAACAAGCTGAAGCTAGAAGTCGATTGGCTACCATACACAGCTGCACCAGACTTTGCACTCTCCAGGTTTTGGAAATAAACCCCATGTGTCAGACCTGCCCAGTTGTCTGTTGTTAATCTACTGCAGGCTCATCACTTTACAGCACAGGGACAAATTCTTCTAAAAGTATAAAATAAGGAGTATTAGGACTCCTCTAAATAACAGGAATTTTGCAGTGGACAACTATGAATTTCTGATACAATCAGTTCAAACGTGTCCAAAAAGGGAGCAGGGAGGAGACATTCAGCCATAGGTTTACATGCACTTTTAGGCTCCTTTCACACAGGCGGACCGTTCAGATCCACCTGTCAGTTTTTTAGGCTGATCTGAACGTATGCCCCATGCATCTCTATGGGGCATCGGATGTCAGTGGAGACATGTCCAGTGGCGGTTTTAGGCACGGGCGAACGGGGCATCTGCCCGGGCGGCATTTCTTAATAACACGTGGGGGGCGGCATGCCCGGGCAGCGGACCGGTACCGGTCCGTGGATCAAATGGTACCGGACCGCCTAGCCCCGTTCGCCCATGCCTAAAACCGCAGCAGCCGAGCCGAGGAGCAGAGCATTGCTCCCCCCCCCGAGCCCGCCCATTGTGTGACAATAGCGAATGAAAATTCGCTATTGTCACACTGATCCTCCTCCTGGCCAATCAGGGAGCGGGTCCTCCCGCTTCCTGATTGGCCGAAAGGCAAACCCCACGCCATTGGCCGAGGAGGAGGCGCCGCGGGAGGACTGAAGAGACGTGAAGTTAGGTAAGTGCTGTGCACGGACGGGTCTCGCCGGGGGGGGGGACGCTGGCGCTCTGCATTGAAAAGTGGCACTCTGGCATGGCATCTCTACATTGAAAGGGGGCAATGCTGTGGCGCTCTGCATTAAAGGGGGCAATGCTGTGGCATCTCTACATTGAAAGGGGGCATTGTGGCGCTCTGCATTAAAGGGGGCATTGTGGCCCTCTGCATTAAAGGGGGCATTGCTGTGGCGCTCTGCATTAAAGGGGGCATTGCTGTGGCGCTCTGCATTAAAGGGGGCATTGCTGTGGCGCTCTGCATTGAAAAGGGGCATTGCTGTGGCGCTCTGCATTAAAGGGGGCATTGCTGTGGCGCTCTGCATTAAAGGGGGCATTGCTGTGGCGCTCTGCATTAAAGGGGGCATTGCTGTGGTGCTCTGCATTAAAGGGGGCATTGCTGTGGCGCTCTGCATTGAAAAGGGGCATTGCTGTGGCGCTCTGCATTAAAGGGGGCATTGCTGTGGCGCTCTGCATTGAAAGGGGGCATTGCTGTGGTGCTCTGCATTAAAGGGGGCATTGTTGTGGCGCTCTGCATTAAAGGGGCATTGCTGTGGCGCTCTGCATTGAAAAGGGGCATTGCTGTGGCGCTCTGCATTAAAGGGGGCATTGCTGTGGCGCTCTGCATTAAAGGGGGCATTGCTGTGGCACTCTGCATTGAAAGGGGGCATTGCTGTGGCGCTCTGCATTAAAGGGGGCATTGCTGTGGCGCTCTGCGTTGAAAAGGGGCATTGCTGTGGCACTCTGCATTAAAGGGGGCATTGCTGTGGCACTCTGCATTGAAAAGGGGCATTGCTGTGGTGCTCTGCATTAAAGGGGGCATTGCTGTGGCGCTTTGCATTGAAAAGGGGCAATGCGTTTATTGGGGGCAACAATGCTGTGGCACTCTGCATTTATTGGGGGCAACAATGCTGTGGCACTCTGCATTTATTGGGGGCATTGCTGTGGCACTCTGCATTTATTGGGGGCATTGCTGTGGCACTCTGCATTTATTGGGGGCAATGCTGTGGCACTCTGCATTTATTTGGGGCATTGCTGTGGCACTCTGCTTTTATTGGGGGCAATGCTGTGGCACTCTGCATTTATTGGGGGCATTGCTGTGGCACTCTGCATTTATTGGGGGCATTGCTGTGGCACTCTGCTTTTATTGGGGGCATTGTTGTGGCACTCTGCTTTTATTGGGGGGCAACAATGCTGTGGCACTCTGCTTTTATTGGGGGCATTGCTGTGGCACTCTGCATTTATTGGGGGCATTGCTGTGGCACTCTGCATTTATTGGGGGCATTTCTGTTCCACTCTGCATTTATTGGGGGCAACAATGCTGTGGCACTCTGCATTTATTGGGGGCATTGCTGTGGCACTCTGCATTTATTGGGGGCATTGCTGTGGCACTCTGCATTTATTGGGGGCATTTCTGTGGCACTCTGCATTTATTGGGGGCAACAATGCTGTGGCACTCTGCATTTATTGGGGGCAAAGCTGTGGCACTCTGCATTTATTGGGGGCAATGCTGTGGCACTCTGCATTTATTGGGGGCAATGCTGTGGCACTCTGCATTTATTGGGGGCAATGCTGTGGCACTCTGCATTTATTGTTATGTTGTCATGTTGTTTGTTTTTTTTTGGGGGGGGGGGGCGCCGGGAGGGAGTCTTGCCCGGGGAGCAATTTAATGTAGCTCTGCATTAAAGGGGGCATTGCTGTGGCGCTCTGCATTGAAAGGGGGCATTGCTGTGGTGCTCTGCATTAAAGGGGGCATTGCTGTGGCGCTCTGCGTTGAAAAGGGGCATTGCTGTGGCACTCTGCATTAAAGGGGGCATTGCTGTGGCACTCTGCATTTATTGTTATGTTGTCATGTTGTTTGTTTTTTTTTGGGGGGGGGGGGCGCCGGGAGGGAGTCTTGCCCTTGCAATTTAATGTAGAACCGCCACTGGAGATGTCCGCTGACATCCGATCCAATCCGTCAAATCTGGACGGATGGAAACCCTATTTTACATCCGTTCAGCGGATCGGATGAGAACGGACAAATGGTCTGTTCCAATCCGATTCCCCCATAGAGATGCATGGAGACACAGCTGTCATCTGCCTGCTCAGCGGGGGAATGATCCCACGCTGAGAAAAACAGAGTGAAAGAGCCCTGTTCTGTTGTTCTGTTCTTTGATGCTTCATGTTACCTCCAGGATGGTGTGAATTTGGACTTTATTTACTATTCATTTGCAACTCCAGTCATTGCGCCCAGTGTTATATCTAATGCAGAATCTACTTTCCTGGCACCAACATGGCAGCACACATGCTGCCATGGATTGGTGCCAGGAAAGGAAATTAGGGTGATACAATTTTTCCATTTTCCTGGTGGCAGCATACTACTACATGTGCTAACATGCATTACCATCAGTATAGGAATATTATGGTAAGTACAGTGCCTTGAAAAAATATATTCACACCCATTGAAATTTCACAAAACCAAAAATGTACATTTATTTTATTGGGATTTTATGTGATAGACCAACACAAAGTGGCGCATAATTGTGAAATGGAAGGAAAATAAATGGTTTTCAACATTTTTTTTACAAATAAACATGTGAAAAAGTGTGTTATGCATTTGTATTCAGCCCCCTTTACTCTGATACCCCTAACTAAAATCTAGAGGAACCAATTGGCTTCAGAAGTCACCTAATTAGTAAATATAGTCCACACATGTGTAATTTAATCTCAGTATAAATACAGCTGTTCTGTGAAACTCTCAGAGGTTTGTTAGAAAACCTTAGTTAACAAACAGAATCATAAAAGGCCAAGGAACACACAAAACAGGTCAGAGATAAAGTTGAGGAGAAGTTCAAAGCAGGGTTAGGTTATAAAAAAAATCCCACACTGAACATCTCACAAAGCACTGTTCAATCCATCATCTGAAAATGGAAAGAGCATGGAACTGCACACCTATTAAGACATGGCCATCCACCTACAGTGACCAAAAGTATTTGATCTCCTGCTAATTTTGTACGTTGGCCCACAAACAAAGAAATGATCAGTCTATATGGTAAGCCCCGTACACACGTACCGATCGTCGGCCGAACGATCGGCCGTCTTTTGTCCGAGGGCTGTCTTGTCTGTTGAAAAGTGCAAAAGACTGCACACGAATTTTGTCGGCCAACAACAGCCGACTGCAGAAGTGATGTCATGTGATGGTTAACTTTCCGTGTGTTTTTTCTTTTCTGAGCATGCCCAGTCTTGCAAATCTGCTGTCTGTTGGCCAAATTCTGTACTGACTGGCGAACAATCGGCCGTTCTGGTGTTGGCCAACAAAAATTTTAATGCTTGCACGACAGATTCTTTTCGGCCGAAAGTGCGCTGTTGGCTGTCAGAAGCATCATACTAACAAGCCGAAAATCGGCCGAACATTTTCGGCCGACAATCGGTACGTGTGTACGGGGCTGTAGGCTTGTTTTACCAGTGAGAAAAAGAATACTAAAAAAAAAAAAAAAAAAACAACAGAAAACCGCATTTTAAAAAAGATAAAATCTGTACTGACTGCAGGAAAATCGGACGTTGTGTTGACGGTCGACAAAAATTATATAGCCTGCACACCAGAATAGTCGGTTGTCGGAAGCACCATACTAACAAGCCGAAAATCTCCCGGCCGAATTTCTACTCGTGTGTACGGGGCTTTAGACATTGATTTGCATTTTAATGAGTAAAACAAAGTATTTGATCCTCTCCCAATCAGCAAGATTTCTGGCTCGCAGGTGTCTTCTATACAGGTAACGAGCTGAGATTAGGAGCACTCTCTTAACCACTTGCCGACTGCTCACTGAGTTGCTACTGCGGCAAAGTGGCTCGATATCATCTGGCGACATAGACCTATGTCACCAGACTCTCCCCCCTCTCGGCGGCGCGCGCGCCGCGGGAGACTCGCTCCCGCTGTGTTCAGACACAGCAGGAGTCGGGCCAGGGGAGGAGAGGTGGTGATCATCGCTGCTCTTCCCCGATCATCGGGGATCGAGTGAGGAAATCCGCCCACTTGTGTAAACAAAGCGGGCGGATCTCCTATGTGACAGACAGTGACAGATTACAGGATTCAGCATAGCTGAACCTGCAATCTGTGTCTGCGTCACACAATCCCCTCCCCCCACACACGTCAGTAAGCATGAGGCATACATTTAACCCCTTGATCACCAACAGTGTTAACCCATTCCTTGCCAGTGTCATTATTACAGTAACAGTGCATATTTATAGCACTGATTACTGTAGTAATGTCACTGGTACCCCCAAAAGTGTCAAAAATGTCAGTCAGGGGTCCGATCTGTCCGCCACAATGTAACAGTCCCGCAAAAAAAAAAATTGCAGATCGCCGCCATTACTAGTAAAAAAAATAAACAATAAAAATTACAAATCTTTCCCGTAGTTAGTAAACGCAATAACTTTTGCGCAAACCAATCAAAATAGGCTTATTGTGATTTTTTTTTACCAAAAATATGTAGCAGAAAACAAATTGGCCTAAAATGTTAAAAAATTTTGATTTATAAATTTTTTTTGGGAATGTTATATATCAGAATGTAAAAAATATTGTTTTTTTTCTTTCAAAATTGTCGCTCTTTTTTTCAAAAATTAAAAATTGCACAGGTGATCAAATACCACCAAAAGCTCTATTTGTGGCAAAAAAAGTACATAAATTTAATTTGGGTACAGCGTCGCACGACCGCGCGATTGTCAGTTAACCACTTAAGCCCCGGAAGATTTTACCCCCTTCTTGACCAGGCCCTATTTTGCGATTCGGCACTGCGTCACTTTAACGGACAATTGCACGGTCGTGCGATGCTGTACCCAAATGAAATTGACGTCCTTTTTTTCCCACAAACAGAACTTTCTTTTGGTGGTATTTGATCACCTGTGCAATTTTTACTTTTTGCGCTATAAACAAAAAAGAGCGACAATTTTGAAAAAATAACAATATTTTTCACATTTTTTATATGAAATTCCCCCCAAAAAAATGTAAAAATCTAATTTTTTTAACATTTTAAGCCAATTTGTTTTCTGCTACCTATGTTTGGTAAAAAAAAAAAATCGCAATAAGCGCATTTTGATTTGTTTGCGCAAAAGTTATTGCGTTTACTTACTAAGGGAAAGATTTCTGTCATTTTTGGTGTTTTTTTTTTAACGAGTAATGGCGGCGATCTGCGATTTTTTTTTGCGGGACTGCGACATTGCAGCGGACAGATCGGACCCCTGACTGACATTTTTGACACTTTTGGGGGTACCAGTGACATTACTACAGTAATCAGTGCTATACATATGCACTGTTACTGTAAAAATTACACTGGCAGGGAAGGGGTTAACTTTATTGGTGATGCGGGGGTTAAGTGGGTCCCTAGGGGTGTGCTTCTAACTGTAAATGGGTGTGGCTAGTGATGTAAGCACTGAGAAATACGATCCTACATAGCAGGATCGTATGATCTCTGTGCTTACATCAGGGAGAATGACAGGCGGCTTTGTTTACATCAGCCGCCTGCCTTTCTCCCTCTCCACTGGGAGATCGCGAGTGGCCGGCGGACATCGGGTCCACCGGTCACACGCACGGACTTCTTAGGGAACGAGTGGGGGCGGGAGCGCGCCTCTGGCGGCGTGTGCTCGCCCCCTAGAGGCTCACAGGCTTGCGAAATAGTCCTACGTCACTTTGCCTGTACGGGGCTGACCGCCACAGTAAATAGTCGTGCGGCAGTCGGCAAGAGGTTAAAGTAACGCAGTGCCGAATCGCAAAATATAGCCTGGTCAGGAATGGGGTGAAATCTTCCGGTCTTAAAGCGGTTAAAAATACGCTCATTGAGAATCTTTTTGTCAAAGACATGTAGCTAAATACATTTTGGCCTAAATATATGACAAAAATTGAATATATTGGATATTTTTCAACTGTAAAAGTAGAAATGTCACTCTTTTTTCATTAATATCGCAAAAAATGAAAAGCACAGAGGTGATCAAAGACCACCAAAAGAAAGCTCTGTTTGTGGGAAAAAAGGACGTACATTTCGTTTGGGTACAGGGTTGCATGACCGCGCAATTGTCAGTTAAAATCGCGCAGTGCCAAGTTGCAAAAAGTGGCCTGGATGTTAAGCAGGAAAATCCTCCGGTGGTAAAGTGGTTAAAGGGAGTGTTCCTAATCTCAGGTTGTTACCAGTATAAAAGACACCTGTCCACAGAAGCAAGCAATCAGTCATTCCAAACTCTTCACCATGGCCAAGACCAAAGAGCTGTCCAAGGATGTCAGGGACAAGATTATAGTCCTAGACAAGGCTGGAATGGGTTACAAAACCATTGCCAAGCAGCTTGGTGAGAAGGTAACAACAGTTGAACTGATTATTCACAAATGGAAGAAACACAAATAACTGTCAATCTCCCTCGGTCTGGGGCTCCATGCAACTTCTCACCTCATGGAGTTTCAATGATCAGGAGAACAGTGAGGAATCAGCCCAGAATTACACAGGAGAATATTTTCAATGATCTCAAGGCAGCTGGGACCATAGTCACCAAGAAAACAATTGGTAACACACTACGCCACGAAGGACTGAAATACTGCAGCACCCGCAAGGTCCCCCTGCTCAAGAAAGCACATGTACAGGCCCATCTGGAGTTTGCTAATGAACATCTGAATGATTCAGAGGGGAACTGGTTGAAAGTGTTGTGGTCAGATGAGACCAAAATCAAACTCTTTGCCATCAAATCAACTCACCGAGTTTGGAGAAGGAGGAGTGCTGCCTATGACCCCAAGAACACCATCCCCACTGTTAAACGTGGAGGTGGAAACATCATGCTTTGGGGGTGTTTTTCTAAGGGTACAGGACAACTTCACTGCATCAAAGGGACAACGGATGGGGCCATGTACCGTCAAACCTTGGAAGAGAACCTCCTTCCCTCAGCCAGGGCTTTGAAAATGAGTCATAGATGGGTATTCCAGCATGACAATGACCCAAAAAACACAGCCAAGGCAACAAAGAAGTGGCTCAAGAAGAAGCACATTAATGTCCTGGAGTGGCCTAGCCTGTCTTCAGACCTTAATCCCATAGAAAATATTTGGAGGGAGCTGAAGGTCTGAGTTACCAAATGTCAGCCCCGAAACCTTAATAACTCGCAGAGGATCTACAGAGAGGAGTGGGCCAAATCAATCCTGAGATGTGTGCAAACCTGGTGACCAACTACAAGAAACATCTGACCTCTGTGATTGCCAACATGGGTTTGCCACCAAATACTAAGTTACGTTTTGTGAAGTGGTCAAATACTTATTTCACTTATTAAAATGCAAATCAATTTATAACTTTTTTTGAAATGCGTTTTTGTGAATTGTTTTTGCTGGTATTCTATCTCTCATTGTTAAAATAAACCTACCATTAAAATTATAGACTGATCATTTCTTTGTCAGTGAGCAAATGTACAAAATCAGCAGGGGATCAAATACTTGATATTTGAAGTGCCTTAAAAGTCCCATCACCAGGGGAACTTCTTTTGATTTGTTCCATTTACCTAGGGATGTGGCACTCATTTAGAAACTCTGCCAAGAGCACAATCTCTGTATAATTAGGTAGCAAATACCACTCCCCGACAGTCTTTCTTATTACTACTATATATATTTTCTTATACTTGATTTTTTGTCTCGCAAAAAATTCCCTTTTTCTTATAATTTTTTGTCACATCAAACCAAACGTCTACACCATGATGAACCACTACCAGGGCAAGTAACCAAAAAGTCCAATACGAAACAGGATAACAAGGTGGGACTCTCCCTTTTCAAATCCCCTGCACCTCACCAAGATGAAGGCACATTTCCCCAGCCCTCTCATTTATATCACACTACTAACACACTTAACCAAGCTTCCACTGGTTTACCACCTACCCTTCCTTCCACAATTGACCTTCAAGATTCTACTTTTTTAGAATTGCTCCACCAGAGGGCTCTCAAACTCACCCCCACTATGCATTAAACACTCTTAACCCCACACAGTCAACCACCCCTCCCACACCAACCACCACTAATCATGCCCAATCAGATCTTTCAATTATCAACTTGTCTGGTTACATACTATATGAGGATGAAACTGTGACCCTATCCAAAGGCCTCAGTTTCTGGCCAAGTACTAAATTAGACAAATTTGAATTTTTAAAGGACCTCCATTTATTCGCTCGTAAACTTAATTTTAAAGCCCTTTTTCATAAAGAGGGTACAAATGACGCACAAGGTATACAAAAAGACCCTATCCTTGATACGTTAATTTCACTACTGGAGGAAAATGATTATCTCATTGACCGCATTGACCTACCGTCCTTGCTGGCTGGCACAGACACTGACAAACCATCCTTTACAACTCAGATATCACACCTTAAGAAAAAATCAGATAAATATCCTAAAACACAAAATTCCAATGTTACCACTTTAGTAAAATTAGTGTCAAAAGAGCTTGACAAACTTAATATCTATCCATCTTCTATGCCCAATGTTACAGCTAAACAAAGACAAGCTATAAAAAAACTAGCCGACAACCAATCGATTGTGATAAAACAGGCCGACGAGGGTGGAAACGTCGTTCTTATGGATAATACCTCATATGTTGAGATGTGTCTGAAAATTAAAAAAAACAGAATTGGTACAGACGGATAACTGCGGACATTGTCACAAAATATCAGCAGGAATTCTACGAACTTATAGACTCAGCCTATCTAAATGGCACAATCCTCAAACACAATTGGGAATATATTAGAACAGCTTTTCCAATCACACCCACTTTTTATGCACTTCCCAAGGTCCATAAGAACGCCACAAATCCACCTGGTAGACCTATTATATCCGGTCGGGGATCTATTTCGGACAATGCTAGCAAATTGGTAGACACATACCTCAAACCCTGTGTCACCTGCCTACCCTCTTATATACGGGATACCATCCATTTTTTGCAAAGAATTGAAAACATTACCATTCCAGAGTGGTGTTTTTTGGTCACGATTAATGTTGAGGCCCTGTACAGCTCGATCCCCCACAACCGGGGGATCACAGCCATACGACACACCATATTACATGGGAAAAATTGTGATGCCTACAGCGAATTCATTCTGTCTCTTCTACAATATGTCCTTTCTCACAATGTCTTCACCTTTCATGGCTCCCACTACCTCCAGGTACAGGGAGTGGCGATGGGCACTTGTTGTGCCCCATCCTATGCCAACCTGTACCTGGGGGAGTGGGAGCACTACTTTCTATGTGATGAGACCCTTTCCATGTACACGGACCACATCAAGATGTGGTCCCATTACATAGACGACATATTCTTGCTTTGGGAAGGTCCACTTGACCTTCTACAAAACTGTTTAGACAGAATGAACAAAAATGAGTTCAATCTAACATTCATGAACTTTGATCATGACCGAATAACCTTTCTGGATGTGGAGGTCTTTAGAGGAGAGGGTGGTGCTCTCTGCAGTGGCCTTTATCGTAAGCCCACTGCAGGCAACACCATCCTCCACGCCTCCAGCTTTCATCCCCAATCCCTTGTGCGCTCCATTCCATACAGCCAATATTTGCGCATTAGACGCAATTGCACAGATGCTGAAACATTCAAAAAGGCCGCTGATGGACTACGGGATAGGTTGTTACTAAGAGGTTATTCAAAAACCTCTTTAAAAAAGGCCTACAAAAAGGCCCACAATAGTGACAGACACAATTTGTTATCTCCCACAATTCGTAAAGATGACCATACTCTAAGGATCATCACAAAGTTTTCCGAACAACACTCGAGTATAAGAAAAATTATAAACAAATACTGGCACCTACTAGCCATGAATCCGATTTTGGGATGCCATTTTCCAGAATTCCCCCAATTCAATTTTAGAAAGGTACCAGCTCTTAAAGATAGACTGGTGCAGAGTAAATACAAAGGGAACAATACCAAAGATCCATGCAAATATAAAGGTACTTTTATTTGTGGGAATTGCAACTATTGTGGGTTTATGTTCACCCAAAAAAATCCCATCCTTCCTAATGGTCAGAAGTTCTTTGCCAAACATTTTGCCAACTGCCGCACTCATGGAGTGATTTATTTACTTCTCTGCGATTGCGGATGTTTTTATGTTGGCAAAACCAAATTAGAATTTTGGAAACGAGCGTATCGTCACATTAAAAGTATGAGGTCTTGCGATCCCTAGCTTCCTTTGGGTCGCCATACTAGTTTCGTACATGCAGGCAAATTCCCTAGAATTAAGTTCCTCATCTTAGATCGAATCCACCCCAACCCCAGGGGCGGAGACTGGAACAAACTTCTCCTGCAAATGGAGTTGAGGTGGATACATCTGTTGAGGGCCACAGAACCACCAGGCCTCAACAAAATGATTTCTTTTAAACCATTTCTGGAAGGATTCACCTCGGGTGGCATGGAGAAATAAATAGATCCTTGTCTCTTTCATTTTTGTCCCTGAGTCACATATTAATTTATTCTATTATAGCGTTTCCTTCTCATGTGCAGTCACATAAACCCCAGGTTATTTGTGTCTCACTGGTATTTGCCTGGCCTAAAATCTAAATTAATTAATTATTGACATTTTTCATTGTGTTGATATACACATTTATTAGGATTGATTAATTTCATATGCAAGTCTTTTTGATTGTTGTCTCTAATATTTTTTATTTCTGGGGGGGTTTCCATTTGCCCCTTGTTTTTGCTTTTTGATTTTGCTGATGTCCCCCTGTCTTAGGTGTTGTCTTCCGGTTTGTGCTGTTTGTTTCTTTAGGGACAGCCCGGCACGGACATAGGCGCCACCTCGTGGACGCCTAGTACCTGACATGACGCTGCTCCATCCAGATCTCTTCCGAGATCTCTCGCGCATGCTCAGTACACCTCCGCTTGCGTTCCACGCTGACGGAGTTATTCCGTGCCGGTGGAACGCAGAGGCTGGCCGCATCTTCACTGCATCATGCATGTGCGCACGCGCGCGGGTCCGAGCTTGCGCTCAGCCCCAGTGTACCAGGGAGTCCACGGCAAGAGAAAGATGTTCCTGATCAACCATCGCTACCCACAGAGCAGGAAGCTAATTTACTTTTTACTAATTTTTATTGAAGATTTACATAATGAAAATAATTCAATCAATACACGTATACCAATATTGACTGGAACAGCAACAATGCATATCAACATGTCAGAAGAGGACCGTATATAATCTCAGAAAAAACCATAAGGCACTTTTACCTCAATGTTAACATGGGTACAGTGGAGGTAAAGTTGGTTGGACATGGTTATACACAATTTTGGGGAAAGAACGAAAGTGCAAACAAAAAAGATGCAAACAAATGGTGGGGTTCATTCTATTACCCTTACAAGGCCGGGGAGCAGTAGCTGCTAGATGTCCAGGGTGACCATTTTCGAGAGAACCTGGCCCCCTGAGACAAAGAGAAAGCGTATGCCCTTTCCATAGAGAATTGGTTGTTGACTAAGCGGACAACTTCTAGGTGGGACGGGGGATCTGATTGTTTCCAGTGTTTCGTAATAGCGGACCTAGCCGCAATTAGAATGTGGGTATATACTATGTGCATATCCCGGGGGATAGCATCCAAGCCTAGAGACAGGAGAGCCATGGCTGGGGTGATAGGTCGGAGAATCCCCGTAACAGACGAGAGGATCTCGGACACCCTTCTCCAGAAACCCTACACGCTTTTGCAAGACCAGAAGATGTGATATATATTGCCAATTTGGCCGCAGCCGCGCCAGCACATGGGATCTGATTGAGCATAGAATTTGGACAATCGGTACGGCGTCAAGTACCATCTGGTTAGAACTTTCTGGGACTGTTCCCAATGTGTCACACCTCTAGAGGCTTTATAAGTACTTTGGATAGCGAGGTGCCATTGGGCGTCAGAGAAGTTTGCCCGAAGATCCTCCTCCCATCTAATCATGTGGGATGTTTTACAAAAGGATAGTTTATTTTGAAGATGGTTGTAAAACAAGGAGATCCATTTAACCTTAGTGGTGGTGGAAAACAGATAATGCTATACGGAGGATGGAAGGTGAATCTGGGGAGGGGAATGTTTGCGAAGGAAACTGGAGATGGAGTTATATTGAAATTTGGTTGACACAGGCAATTGAAATTCAGTCTGGAGTTGTCCGAAGCTTTTAAGGTCTGTGTGGGTGTACAGTTGGGACACCGTGTGAACCCCGCCGCAATAAAATTAGATAGAGATGCATAGGGGAGGAGAATTTGAAGAGTTTGCAGGGGGAAGGTTACCAGGGTGGTAGGAGCAGTGGAGCCTCGACTGGCTATTAAGGTCCGCCAGGCTTTCAGTGTTGATTGGGTGGTAATGGGGTACGCAGGGAGGGTTAGGGGCTTCCAAATGTCTGCCAGGAGTAGAAGGTGCATGTTTGGAGATTTAGAGAGGAGGGATTCAAGCAGTATCCATGGGGAGACAGGGGAATGAGGTGAATGAGGGGTCCATTGTCTAATGGGAGTAAGGAGGGCTGCCAATAGGTAGTCCTGCAAATCAGGGAGACCCAGACCCCCCACCGATTTGTGACGGATCATGTGGAGATAATTACATCTAGCCCGCTTTTTCTGCCAGACCAGGGTTCGGAGGATTTTTTGCAAGGTTTTGATGTAAGATAGGGGGATTTGGACCGGGAGGGTACGGAACACATATAAAATTTTCGGCAAACAGATCATTTTGAAGGCTGCAATCCTGCCCGACCATGACAATTCAGTGCGGGATATAGTTTGCACATCGGATGAGATATTGGAAATAAGGGGGCGAAGATTAGAAGGGATTAAGTTAGACAGGGGGTAAGTGAGCCGCAGGCCCAGGTAAGGAATGCCAGCCGATGTCCATGTGTAAGGTAAGGTGGATTGTAAATGTGTAACTGTAGCTTCGTGGACTCCCATATTGAGTACGAGGGATTTAGTGAAATTCACTTTATAGTATGATACGTTGCTAAAACTTTGGAGGATGTGGTGGGCCGATGGGAGGGATACTACGGGAATTGTGAGGCTGAGGATGACATCTTCGGCAAACAGGGTAATAGTATGCTGGGAATGGGCAATTTTGAAGCCGTGGATCAGAGGGTGATCTCTTATGGAGATGGCCAGGGGTTCTATGACTAAATGAAATATAAGGGGGGAGAGGGGCATCCCTGGCGGGTGCCATTGGTTATAAGAAACATTTTAGAGAGAAGACCCGAAGATAGGACTTTGGCCGAGGGGGAAGAGTAGAGGGCTAGTATGGCCGAAGTTATAGGACCTGAAAAACCAAATTTAGCGAGCACTGCCTTCATATACCCCCAGTGGACGCGGTCAAATGCCTTCTCCGCATCTATGGATAGAAGCAAAGAAGGCATCCGAGCACGTTCCGCCTGGTGCATGAGATTAATCACCCTTCTGGTGGCATCTGGGGCTTGCCTGCCTTTAATAAATCCCATTTGATCTGGTCCTATCAAATCAGGTAAGACCACGGCTAAACGATTCGCTAGTAATTTGGCGTATATCTTAACGTCAGTGTTGAGTAGTGAAATAGGGCGGAAATTTGCAGGGGCATTAGGAGGTTTACCTGGCTTGGGAAGAGTTACCACATGGGCTTGTAGCATTTCGGGAGGGAATGACGCAGAGGCAGCCGCGGTTGAGAACATGGTTAGCAGATGCGGGGATAGGATTTCCTGGAGGGATCGATAGTATTCATTAGTGAGTCCATCCGGATCAGGGGATTTACGTACAGGCAGCGATTTAACGGTTTTCGATAATTCGTGGGGAGAAAAGGGGGCATTGAGGAATTCCTGCGCTTCCACAGTAAGTAAAGGGATTTTGAGGTGTTGAAGGAAATTGTGTATGTCTAAGTCTGTAGGTTGTGGTGTAGACAAATTCGATTGTAGGTTATACAGCGAGCCGTAGTAGTCCGCAAACGCGTCGGCTATGGCTTGTGGATGGCGGAGAGAGTCGCCCGAGTGGGGGTGGGTCAGGGAGTCTATTTTAGTTTTAACCCTACGAGCCTTCAGTCTGGAGGCCAGAAATTTTCCGGCCTTGTTGTGAGACGTGTAATAATTCAGTCGAAGACGTGCTAGCAATTTGTCGTGTTTCTCCCACAGGAGTCTGCGCAAGTCGAGTCTCAGAGTTGTGAGTTTGAATAGAGTGGTAGGCGATGGCGATGCTTTATGTTGAGTATCTAGAGTGTGGATACCATTCAATATTTCAGTAAGGCGGGAGTAAATCGGGAGTAAATATTTCAGTAAATTGTTTTTTAAGCTTGGATCCGAGCTGGATCAAGAGGCCCCCGGACGAAGGCTTTGTGTGCTAGCCACACTGTAGTAGGGGACACATCTGGAGTATTGTTAAGGTCAAAGAATTCTCTCAAGTGGGTCTGCATCAAGGGGGCGAATTCTGGATCAGTCAGGAGGGAATTATTACATCTCCATAGAAACGTGAAGGGATTGCAATTGCCTGTGTCAAGCGTGAGGAGGATGGCCGCATGATCGGACCAAGTTATGGGGGAGATTCTTGTATCTGTAACAGCTTGGAGCGTAGGGGTGTCCACTAAAAACAGGTCAATCCTGGAATATGTATCGTGTCTTGGGGAGAAGTAAGTGTAATCTCGCTCGTCGACGTGGTGGTAGTGCCACACATCGTGGACCTCCTCAGATTTTATCAACGGTGCCAGAGAAGGACCCTGGGAGGGTCTTTTGGAGAAAGAATCCACGGTGTGGTCCACCACCAGGTTGAAGTCCCCACATACAATCAATTTACCTTGTTTCACTTTGTTTATTTGGACCCAGAGCTTTTTCAAGAAACTTAATTGACGTGAGTTAGGGGTATATACATTAACAATAGTATAAAGACAGTTGTCCAGTAGGCACACTAAAATAATGTATCTCTCCTCTGTGTCCGTCACCACCTTAGAGGCCGTGAAGGAGACAGAGTCAGCAATGGCAAGCATGACGCCCCGCTTTTTAGCGGTAGTTGATGACAAGAAAACGTGAGGGTATTTTTCATGGCGGCAGACAGGAGTCTTGTCACTATGAAAATGCGTTTCCTGGGCAGCGACCACGTCAGCTCTAGAGCGTAGAGCTTCATTCCATAAGGAGAATCTTTTTGCGGGGTGATTAAGCCCCTTTACATTCAGAGATAGGCAATGTAAAGGCATGGTAATTAGGTGGGGGGAGATGTGTAACACCGGAGGTATGCAAGTGAGACGGTGGAAAAAAGTCAATAGGCGAGGGCCGGTGAATGTGAGGAACCTGAGTGCGGGACTTACTCAGTCTTTCAGTTCAAAGGTGAGGAGAGGAAAAGTCTTACGAAGATGTAGTCCACCAGCTTCAGAAACGAGACCAAAGGGAATCCGAGAGAGCTGCAGGGATGGCTGGTAGAATCAAGGAGATGACACTGCAAAAGGTGTTTCAGAAGACAGGAACAAAACAGAAGCACCAGCAATATGGTAAAACAATAACAAGAACAATAAAAAAGAGTCCCAAGGGACCAAAGAGCAACTGAGGCTGCAAAGCCTGTGGGGTCAGAGTACGGTAGCAAGTACTCTGTTACCTGAGAGGGCCCAGGATCCCGGCATGGGAATGGGAGCGTCCTCTATGAGTGCGAGTTGTGATGGTTGGACCTTCTGGCAACGACCTGCCAATCCGGCTGTACATGTTGCGGAGATGGATGTCTGTTGGGCATAGGAGTCGGTGGGGTGTCCGGCACTATCCCCCATGGGCGGAGCAGATGGAGGCCTTCATCCAGAGTGGTGGCATAGGAAGTGGAGCCTTGGTGCGTGATACAGAGCTTCGCAGGGTATTTCCACTTGTAGATGATGCGGTGGTTCCTCAAAGCTTTAGTAATGGGGTTCAGGTTTCTCCGCAGTTGAAGGGTATGTTGCGAGTAGTCCATGGCTGTGATTATATTAACTTGGAGGGAAGCATGTAGTGTGAGCATACTCTTAATGGTAGTGTCCGAAACTGGTTGCCCAGTAGTTTGGAATGAGGAGAAAACGTCCGGACAGGGAGTGTTAGAGGTCGGTGTGTGTTGGTCTGAACTAACCTCCATAGATGCAGCCTGTGTCAGGAGTCTGGGATCCATCCTCGGTCGGGACTTGACAGGGCTTTGAGATGAGGGAGTAGGAGGTGAGGATGCTCCGGAGCTGTGAGCGGGAGTTCCAGGGCCTGATTGCAGACCGCACAGCGGTGAGAGAGCGTGCGTCCCCTCCCCCCGAAGGTCCGGTGTGCTGGCCGCAAGAGGATGCCGTGCCGATCTGTGCATTGTGTCCCCGCCGCTATTTTGGCGGAGCCCGGTAGGCACCGCCGGAAATAATTCCTGCATCTTTTTGAGCGAAGCAGTGTCGTTACGCCTCCGCCGCTGGGACATAGCGTGGGCGAGAAGGTAAGGCGTCCGGTCCGGAGTAGGATGCCGGTCAGAGGGCGCTGTGATGGGCAGTAGTGAGCTGTAGAGCCGGGACCTCGCAGGAGCTCTCAGTTCAAGCGGCCATTTGCTTTGGCGGTCACCACGCCCCCCAATTTACTTTAATTTTGAAGTAATATTTAAACCCAGCTCCATATGGCAGTCACTTGCATTTCTGCCTGCCAGAAGCCTGGTTATCCCCTATATTTATGTGTGTCCATACAAAGGTAAGTGCTTTACCACATCTCTCAACAATTTTGTGTTTTTTTATTTTTCATCTTCGTTTTTTTTGGCCGTGCTCCCCATTTCTTTCTCTTTTCCTTTTTTATATTGGAATCCCAGATTATACTCCTATGCATTGCTGAAAATAGATTCTTTTTCCTAGCCATGCATTTTTTTCTATATGATACATTTTTTTTAATCATCAACAGAAAACCACCCAAGGTTACCCCTGAAGAAGAAGTTGTTAGTCACTTCAAAACACTTTGGGTACTTACCCTTGCTTCCTGTGGTTGTCTTCTGTAATTTCTGTTATGTATTGTATACTGCTTGCTCATTTTAACATTATTATATGTCTATTTATTCAATAAAGTTTAATGTTTATTTTATTTTTTCCATAAACAATTTTTATTGAGAGTAAGAAGCAGAACAATTTACAAAGAAAAACAGACTGGGAATAAACGATCCCACAGTGTATCAGGTCAAGAAATTGCATGACAATACAGGAAAGGGATACAATGAATTATAATGCAATACACGCTGTGTAAATACAAAATGATGAGGCAGGGTGAATCAGCAATCTGGGTTATAGACGTCAGAGGGTAGAACACATGTAGCCCGGTGGTTTCAAAGGAAATGCATTCACGTGTCTAAAACAGGGGTGTTAGAATCCTGAATACAATCTGTGTGAGTGCGGGCAGAAGGCCTAAGGGAGTTAGAAAGGGATAGTAAAAGTAGAAAAGATAGTGAGGGAAGATAAGAGGGGTATTAGGGATAGGAGGGATAGCAGGGAAGAAGGGAGAGGAAAGAGGAAAAAAAAAAGGGGGAGAGGGGGGGAGGGGTGAAATCAATGAGGATGAAAGCCCGGTGCTTGCGCTACTCGGACTCACCGTTCTAAATCATGACGGCAAGCACTGCCCAGATAGGGTGACACAGTCAGAAGAGACAAATCAGGGGGAGTTGATGATTGATTTGTACATATCGGTCTCCTTAAAATGGAGCCAGTCAAACCATTCGGCAGAAAACTTGGAGATATTATCCAGTGAAATAGCAATTCATTCCTCAACTTCCTCGATCCTGTTTAGCCTGCGGAACCATTCAGAGGGTGAGGGGATCGAGGACGAGTGCCAATGGCAGGGGATGCACAACTTGGTGGCAGTCAGCATATGGCGAGCTAGGCTGGTGTGAAATGAGGAGGCGTTAGTAGGGGGAGTAGTTCAGTAAGAATTGTTCTGGAGTGTAGGGAATTAAGCTAGACGTGACTTTCTTCACAGTCTCGTGGACGTAAGGGTTGCAAAGCTGGGCATGTCCACCATATGTGATGCATGGTACCAGTGTTTGCATTGCATCTCCAACAGTTATCGGCGACTTCCGGAGCGAATTTGTGGATTTTCAAAGGGGTCCTGTACCAGCGAGTCAGGATCTTGTATCCATTCTCCTGGGCCGTGACATTGATCGAAGCGCGATGAGGTGAGCGACAAATGGCTTCCCAGTCACCCTCAGATATGGACAGTTGCAATTCCTTCGACCATGCGTAAGCAAACGTTGCAGAAGAGGCTGAGGGAGCATCAAGCAGGTGACCGTATAGTTTCGAGATTATATGTCTCTGAGGGAGAGTTCTCTCACAAATGAATTCCAGAGGTGACCGGGGTCTTGTCCACTCGGTAGGGGTATGTCTGGACAAAAGGAAGTGGCGTATTTAAAAGAATGTCCATAGTAGGAGGCCCGGAGGGCGAAGAGAAGAATTAAGCTTTTCCCAGGTGATAGGTGCACCTTGTTTGTAGAAATGTTTAGCTAGAACTTCTTGGTGTGGCCAGCAGGAGCGAAGAAAGCCAGAAGACATCCCCGGCGGAAAAGCTGGGTTGAGCCAAAGGGACGTTAGGGGGACACTGTGGGGATCAATTTTCAATCTCTTGCACCAAATATTGTGGACTAGAAGTGGAGGTCCGATAAAGGGGTGCGATCGAAGGGATTGCGGGACAGCGGAGATAGGGAGCCATGGAAGGAGATTTAACAGGGTGGCCGACCAGGTACTCTCCACCCCGACGACCGCCTTTTGGCCCGCGTGTAGGTCTACTATTCTGCTGAGAAGACAAGCTTTGTAATAGCTCAGGACAGCGGGCAGATTTAGCCAACCTCGGTGCTTGGGAGCCATGAGGCGAGAAAACTTGATCCTGGGTGGTTTACCTTGCCGAATGAATGTCAGCCACAGGGATCGAAGGGAGAAGAAGGCGGGGGGTAGGTGTATGGGAGTTGTTTGGAAGAGGTACAATAGTTTGGGGAGGATGGACATTTTTAAAAGAGCAGCCCTCCCAAACCAGGAGATCTGGAGATTGGATAGTGAACCGTAGTGCTCCAGGTCCCTAAGCAGATTCGGGATGGATATGTGGGGTTGCGACAAAAAGAGAAGCATAGAAAGAAATAGGTGTTCCAAAACAACGGACCCTGAAATGCTCCCACAGGACCCGTGTGTATGAACAGGATACACCCAATGTGGGACTTTAGAGGCGGGGTTCACTTGGCATGTATAGATAAATAATAAAGAGAAATTGGATAAAATGCAATAATTTTATTGGTACATATATAACATGAAGCAATGACCAACAAAGATGCAAAGCATCAATACACACATAGAGATTTGTGCAATATAAAAGATTTAAGAACCATATCCTAAAGTAACAGGGTCACACAGGTCCAACATGTTTCACCGCCTTCATGGGCTTCTTCAGGGACCATAGATACTGGTGACCTCAGAATAGGTTCTAGATACAAATAACATATTGTAAGTATCATATATATTGTTTTGTTCAACATTGCAGAAAGATTAAACATCAATTATTTTCATAGAGGTGTCATATCAGACACTCACCTCTATTATAAAATCCGGGGCACAGTTAATAGGTTAATAGCCAATGGCATGATCTGCAAGTCCATCCGGGGAGTGCTCACACTCCTGGGCTAGTTCCAGCTGGGTATGTCCTCATGGTGTGGTGGAAACTGCACCGGGTAATGCCAGACAACGGGGGTTAATAAAGCGGTAAGCAATAAAAGATATTGAATCGCTGCCTCCTTAAAATCAAGAAAAGAGAAAAAATTGACACAAACAATATATATATGTATGGTCTGGGGTGGCATATATAATAAACCACCATTTGCCAAGCCAATACCATCATCAAAGTTTCAAGCCGGTGAAGCGGACATAGATAGGACAATATATAGAAAAAGAGGAAGAGAGATGTGCTTAAGTATTTGATCGTGACTTGTGCCTAGTAGGGGCAGGTGAAGAAAGAAAAGAGATATATTCATAGAGTTGTCCTGTGCAAATAAATAGACTCCTGCATTTGCCACAACTAGGATGCCTGGATACAGAAGATTACGTATGGGATTAGATAGAAGCCTCCACCATGAAACCCATGTGATTGCATAGTAATTCCAAGGAGAGAGCAAGTGTATAAGCCCATAGACCTAAATACCAGAGAGGGATGGTGCCAAAAGTTGAGCAAGATTGAGACCCAGAGGGAATGTGAATATCTGTCCATAATGTCCGCCAAATCGGCAAAGTTTCAATAGCAATACTTACCAGAGCGTCCAAAAGCATGTGTTCGCGGTCCAGCAGGTAACGCTGCTGTAGTCGTGACCTGCTTGGACCGCGCCGTGGCTGGCTATAAGTATCCGGTCCCACCGGAAGTGATGCGGTCATAACTGACCTCTGAAGATCACTTCCGGTGCGGGGGCCATTTTGCGAACCTATCCCGCGCGATCCGCCAAAGGAAGAGGCGGGGCGACAGGACAGGATCACTATTAATCCGCCGAAATAGGGCGGACTCGGGGAACAACATGTGAGGAGGCAGTGAAGATGGAAAACATAGCCTCGAACTCTCCAACCCCGGCCTGGCGCCCGAGTGTCCACCACTAATAATAGAGGATCATAACCCAACCCAGTGGATCTCATGCAGATAACCATGCCATTGTAAAAAATGAAAAACATGAAAAACAACACATTATATCAAATTAATGTTTACATAGTCAATACATTGCATGTAATTGTCCAAAAAGGCAATATATGCTTATAAGTACTAGATACAAAATTCTAGTTATTTTCAATTGGCATAAGAATATGCCATACACTCCAAGAGGTATGTAAGGAGGCAGATCCATCAATGAGCAGAAGACAAATAAAAATACAAATACAAGAAGAGGGAAGGGGAAGGAGGGGAAGAAAAGGAACACATAAAAAATTCAGGGATGAAAACAATAACTAAAACTGTTGTCATATAGGATATCCCAAGTAGTTATACTATTCCAAAAAAGGTTTAAAGGATAGTGCTGTATTCAACCCTGGAGGTTTTGTGGCCTGTAAATTGTAAATCCATTTAACTTCAGCCTTAAGAATGGCATTGTCATAATTACCCCCTCGTGGGTTTTGTTTTACAGCCTCCAAGACTATAAATTGTATTGTGTGTGGGTCAAAGTTGTGGTGTATACCCACATGCTTGCATATAGGCGTGTACATGAGACCTGTATCTATGTAATAGAGGTGGTCATGGACACGTCGAGCAAAGGGTCTTATTGTTTTGCCCACATAGAAGGCCCCACAGAGGCATGTGGCAAGATATACCACACCCTCTGTGAGGCATGTGGCACGAAACCAGGGTCTCAGGGTAACTCCGCGTGGTAATGGGAACAGATATCCCTCCCTCACGCATGGGCATTCGCCGCACCGATATGTCCCGAGGCCCCCTACAGCTCCTGTAGCTCCCTCATCTGCAGTTTTGTAATGGCTGTGAACAAGTTTATCCCTAAGGGATGCTGTTTTCCGATAAACCACCTCAGGATAGGGTTTTACATATTTAGTGATAGTGGCATCTTCAGTGAGGAAGTGCCAATTGTTCGCCAATATATTACGTACTACCAGATGTTGTGAGTTGAATTTAGTAATTAATTTCGTGGTGTTGGTTTGTGGCTTCTGACGGGGACCAAATATTAATCTGTCTCTGGATTGTGAGTTAGCCCTATTGAAAGCCTTTTTCAAAAGTTTTTTGCTGTAGCCTCTAGCCAGAAGTCTACCCTGCAGGGCTTTGGCTGATTTGGCAGACATTATGGACAGATATTCACATTCCCTCTGGGTCTCAGTCTTGCTCAACTTTTGGCACCATCCCTCTCTGGTATTTAGGTCTATGGGCTTATACGCTTGCTCTCTCCTTTCTTGGAATTACTATGCAATCACATGGGTTTCATGGTGGAGGCTTCTATCTAATCGCATACGTAATCTTCTGTATCCAGGCATCCTAGTTGTGGCAAATGCAGGAGTCTATTTATTTGCACAGGACAACTCTATGAATATATCTCTTTTCTTTCTTCACCTGCCCCTACTAGGCACAAGCCACGATCAAATACTTAAGCACATCTTTCTTCCTCTTTCTATATATTGTCCTATCTATGTCCGCTTCACCGGCTTGAAACTTTGATGATGATATTGGCTTGGCAAATGGTGGCTTATTATATATGCCACCCCAGACCATACATATATATATTTTTTGTGGCAATTTTTTCTCTTTTCTTGATTTTAAGGAGGCAGCGATTCAATATCTTTTATTGCTGACCGCTTTATTAACCCCCGTTGTCTGGCATTACCCGGTGCAGTTTCCACCACACCATGAGGACATACCCAGCTGGACCTAGCCCAGGAGTGTGAGCACTCCCCGGATGGACTTGCAGATCATGCCATTGGCTATTAACCTATTAACTGTGCCCCGGATTTTATAACAGAGGTGAGTGTCTGATATGACACCTCTATGAAAATAATTGATGTTTAATCTTTCTGCAATGTTGAACAAAACAATATATATGATACTTACAATATGTTATTTGTATCTAGAACCTATTCGGAGGTCATCAGTATCTATGGTCCCTGAAGAAGCCCATAAAGGCGGCGAAACATGTTGGACCTGTGTGACCCTGTTACTTTAGGATATGGTTCTTAAATCTTTTATATTGCACAAATCTCTATGTGTGTATTGATGCTTTGCATCTTTGTTGGTTATTACTTCATGTTATATATGTACCAATAAAATTATTGCATTTTATCCAATTGCTATTTATTATTTATCTATACATGCCAAGTGAACCCCGCCTCTAAAGTCCCACATTGGGTGTATCCTGTTCATTTCAGGGTCCGTTGTTTTGGAACACCTATTTCTTTCTTTGTTTCTATATATATTAGGGATGTGACGAGAGTTCTCTTGGTTCATTAACATTTGGAGTCTGGCACCAATAACGTTCTTACTACTAATTTAGGGTGGAAAACCCTGTCTTTGCTCTGTGCTGGTTAACACTCCAAATGCCTAGATAAATATTTGTTATAAATCTATTTTTCTATGGCTACATTGTGAGAAGGTTTTAAAACGGTAAAACTGTGTTTTTCTTTTGGACATTGTCATGTGTTCATCTTCCATTAAGTCTGTTAGGAGGTAATTTATCTAATTATGTTTTCTTTTTTGTTTGTGTTGTTCGGCTAGTGTGCCCCACGTTACTCTGCTTCCCCCTTTTCCCCTTCTCTTCCCTTTTTCCCCTGTGTTCTAGTATTTTCTTCCTCCTCTTTTCTAGTGATAAATTATGGCAAAAATGACACAACTGGGTGGAAAAAACTGGGAAGATTTCTTGGACACTATTGAAAGGACCTGTGCTACGACCACTCATACCGATGTTGGTCTGGAGGTATTTTTTCAAAAGATTAAGCGATTGCTGGAAAGGAAGTCCAATTTGGTTTGGCATGTCAGATTTTTTGATAAATATATAGGGGAGGGTCTAAACCCACTGGGATTGCGGATACGGATTTTCCCCTCTTTTGAGACTCAGGATTGGGTCTTTAAGGAGAAATGGGAAAAGAATCTGACCCAATGTACATCAAACATGATGGAACTCCTGAGGGACAAATATAAGTTGGATCTGATTGAGATTGACAAGGAAATAGAGAATCTGCAGACTAAAAATCGCTCCTTAATGAAAAATACAGAATATATCAAAAAGGAACAGGAATTACAAATATATTTGGAGAATTACAATAAAAACCTTCTAATCAGGAAGGACCAAAAATATTATAAGGATAAACTAGCCTTCACCGGAGGCTATGCCTACAGATGGCAAAAAGTGAATTACACACGTAAAAACAGATCATTTAGAGCTGTCGTCTCGGACAGGATCTCCAGTCAATATCAATCGGATTCTGAAATATCTCTTGCATCTTCAGCCTCCTCTTCACGGTCCACACAAAGGGGACATAATAAACAGGGACATGGAACAAATGGGAAATCAGGAAAACGAGGTAATAAAGGGGTTAATCACCAAAACATGGCAGGTGAAACAGAAAAATCGAATAGGAAACGTACCCTATCTCCTCTATCCACACCCAATGCCAAATGTACTCCCACCATCGGAGTAGTTAGGGATTTGGGGGCAGTCCCCAAAACATCTAGGAATGGGTCAAACTCCGGTCCTCTGATAGGGGATGCACCCCAGGGATTCCCTTTGGGGACCCCATTTCCCTCACAGCCCATAGACGACAAAGTGTAAAAAAGAGGAGGAACTCTCGACACATTCGTGATCAGGGGTCAAGTAGCAGATCAAGAATGAACTATCAAATTAGCAATGCTCGATCCACTGAAATTATGCCCTATAATGAGGTATCATTGGAAAGGGTGAGAAGGTGAGCAATCTCTGAACCATACAATATAGATTTTTTGGAAAAAACTCATTCTTTAGACATTATTAACCTGTCATCCCGTTCATTATCTGAAATAGAAAGGGGGGTACTCCAGCTCGGTTTGAGCTTCTGCCCCAATCAAAGTCTAAACAAATTTGAACTAATGAAGGACCTTCACTTGTTTGTTAGGAGCCTTATATACAAGTTTTTGTTTGATAAGGGGAATGAAAACACACGTGACGAGGATCTATATAAGGGATTTAAAGCCCAGGACTTTCGTAACCTTAAGACATTAATGCAACTACTGGAAGAGAACAAGCAATATACTGATGGCTCTTCGTCTGGCTCTTCTTCTGATGAGGAACAAGTCCAGACTAATGAGCCAAGTAAATTCAAACCTAAATCTACCCGATTCCCCAAGCTTCAAACCTGCCCAGCGATATGGGCATTTGTGAAGCAGACTCAGAAGGAGATAGACAACTTGGAGGTCCCCCCTCCTGGGACCTTTAATTTGTCTGCCTCCCAAAGAGCTTCTTTAGATGACCTTGTCCATGATGACCTCATTGTCATCAAACCCTCTGACAAGGGGGGCAACGTGGTCATCATGGACAGGCATCAATATGAAACTATGTGTTTCGATATATTGTCAAACCAGGAATGGTACCGATATCCCCGGATGAAGTTGACACATTTAAATTCAAATTTAAGATGATACTACTTGATGCCCTACAGTCACACACCATAGACCAGGATTTGTATGATTACCTTAATGTCAAATGGGCAATTTTACCCACCTTTTACTCATTACCAAAGGTGCATAAATGCTTGGAAAAACCACCTGGCCGCCCGATCGTGTCGGGGATGGGCTCAATCACTGAGCCGTCTAGTCGTTTTGTTGATGAACAACTTCGCCCACATGTCATGGGCCTTCCATCGTACCCGATAGATACGTTGGAATTATTAAGAGTACTTGATGATCTCACGGTACCGGTGGGATCCTTGCTTGTCACCCTTGACATTGAGGCTTTATATTCCAGTATTCCGCACTGTAAAGGCATTGAGGTCATCTCCTTATTCCTTAGGGAGCAGACCCACCATAAATGGGCATTGGCTGACTTTACGTTACAGCTTTTGGACCATATCTTTAGGTCGAATGTATTTACATTTGGCGATACCACTTACCTCCAGTTACAGGGGGTGGCGATGGGGACTTCGTGTGCCCCATCGTACGCCAACCTGTACCTGGGGGGGTGGGAAAGGGAACTGTTTGCCAATGATGCCGCCTCGATGTATCTGCGCCACCTTGCCTTATGGCGCAGATACATCGATGATGTCATCATTGTTTGGACAGGAACAGTTGAAAAACTATTACAATTTGTTGACTTCATCTCTAACAATAACTATAATCTCAAATTCACGGTCCAATATGATTTAAAGAAGATAGCTTTCCTGGATACTATAGTCTTTCTAAATCCTGATGGTACGTTACATACCTCGCTGTACTGCAAGGACACAGCGGGTAATACAATTTTGCATTACACGAGCAGTCATCCCTGATCACTAGTGTGCAGCATCCCGTACTCCCAATATCTGAGGGTGCGGCGGAACTGCGCACTAGATACGGACTTTAAACGAGAGGCCAAAGCCCTGCAGGGTAGACTTCTGCCTAGAGGCTACAGCAAAAATCTTTTGAAAAGGGCTTTCAATAGGGCTAACTCACAATCCAGAGACAGATTAATATTTGGTCCCCGTCAGAAGCCACAAACCAACACCGCAAAATTAATTACTAAGTTCAACTCACAACATCTGGTAGTACGTAATATATTGGCGAACAATTGGCACTTCCTCACTGAAGATGCCACTATCACTAAATATGTAAAACCCTATCCTGAGGTGGTTTATCGGAAAACAGCATCCCTTAGGGATAAACTTGTTCACAGCCATTACAAAACTGCAGATGAGGGAGCTACAGGAGCTTTAGGGGGCCTCGGGACATATCGGTGCGGCGAATGCCCCAAGTGCCCATGGGTGAGGGAGGGATATCTGTTGCCATTACCACGCGGAGGTACCCTGAGACCCTGGTTTCGTGCCACATGCCTCACAGAGGGTGTGGTATATCTTGCCACATGCCTCTGTGGGGCCTTCTATGTGGGCAAAACAATAAGACCCTTTGCTCGACGTGTCCATGACCACCTCTATTACACAGATACAGGTCTCATGTACACGCCTATATGCAAGCATGTGGGTATACACCACAACTTTGACCCACACACAATACAATTTATAGTCTTGGAGGCTGTAAAACAAAACCCACGAGGGGGTAATTATGACAATGCCATTCTTAAGGCTGAAGTTAAATAGATTTACAAATTACAGGCCACAAAACCTCCAGGGTTGAATACAGCACTATCCTTTAAACCTTTTTTGGAATAGTATAACTACTTGGGATATCCTATATGACAACAGTTTTAGTTATTGTTTTCATCCCTGAATTTTTTATGTGTTCCTTTTCTTCCCCTCCTTCCCCTTCCCTCTTCTTGTATTTGTATTTTTATTTGTCTTCTGCTCATTGATGGATCTGCCTCTTTACATACCTCTTGGAGTGTATGGCATATTCCTATGCCAATTGAAAATAACTAGAATTTTGTATCTAGTACTTATAAGTAAGGATGATCGAACTTTTGAAAAGTTCGGTTCGGCCAGAACACCCGAACTTCCCGAAAGTTCGGCCCGGATTTCAGAACCCCATTGAAATCAATGGGACCCGAACTTTGGTAATCAAAAAACACAATTTTTAAGCCCTAAAACCCAATAAACGCCCATAAAAAGTGCCCAGGGTTCTGGGTCATGCCCCATTAACTATTAATCACAGAAAAAAAAGTTCTTAAAAATTGTAATTTTTGATAAAAAAAGCCAATTATTGAAAAAAAAAAAAAAAAGAGATTTTTTGATTTTGACTTTGGATTTAGTATCTGGGGGGTCTAAAAGGTGTGCATGTGAAGTTTCAGCTCTGTAGCATGTCCAGAACCATGAAAAAAAAAAGATAATTTTTCAGTAGAACAGGGATGTGGGTCGGGACCCTCCTTTAACTTTAACACCTATTTTTTTCTGGTTCTGGACATGCTACAGAGCTGAAACTTCACAGGCACACCTTTTAGACCCCCCCAGACACCAAATCACACAAAAAAAGTTCTTAAAAATTGTCATTTTTGATAAAAAAAAAGCCAATTATTGAAAAAATTAAAAAAAAAAAAGAGACTTTTTGAATTTTACTTTGTATTTCAGATCTGGGGGGTCTAAAAGGTGTACATGTGAAGTTTCAGCTCTGTAGCATGTCCAGAACCAGAAAAAAAAAGATTGTTTGTATTAGAACACTTTCTTTCAGGACAGGTAGTTAGTTTCTCTCCCGGTTTAATAGCAGGCATTTTTTGGGGTTCTTTGCAGTCAGGAAAAACATCTGAACTTGTGTATAGTGGTACTGTGCACAAGTTCTGATGTTTTGCCTGCCTCCAAAAACCCCCAAAAAATGGCAGCAAAAACACACCTGGGCATTTTTTTTCTGGACGCTAGCGTTTTTTTTTGGCATTTTTTTGGGTTCTTTGCAGTCAGGAAAAACATCTGAACTTGTGTATAGTGGTACTGTGCACAAGTTCAGATGTTTTGCCTGTCCCCAAAAACCCCCAAAAAATGGCAGCAAAAACACACCTGGGCATTTTTTTTTGGACGCTAGCGTTTTTTTGGCATTTTTTTGGCGTTCTTTTGAGGCAGGCAAAACATCTGAACTTGTCTATAGTGGTATATATACACACATACTTATATGTTTATACACACCTAGACATATATAGGTGCGATAGTAGCAGAAATATATTAGTGTAAATGATTTCATTAGCGCAAGCATATATTTCTGCTACTATCACACCTATATATGTCTAGGTGTGTATATAAATATATGTATGTGTGTATATACACCACCATAGACAAGTTCAGATGTTTTGCCTGCCTCAAAAGAACCAAAAAAATGCCAAAAAAAACGCTAGCGTCAAAAAAAAATGCCCAGGTGTGTTTTTGCTGGCATTTTTTGGGAGTTTTTGGAGGCAGGCAAAACATCAGAACTTGTGCACAGTACCACTATACACAAGTTCAGATGTTTTTCCTGACTGCAAAGAACCCTACAAAAATGCCAAAAAAAACGCTAGCGTCCAAAAAAAAATGCCCAGGTGTGTTTTTGCTGCCATTTTTTGGGGGTTTTTGGAGGCAGGCAAAACATCTGAACTTGTGCACAGTACCACTATACACAAGTCCAGATGTTTTTCCTGACTGCAAAGAACCCCAAAAAATGCCTGCTATTAAACCGGGAGAGAAACTAACTACCTGTCCTGAAAGAAAGTGTTCTAATACAAACAATCTTTTTTCTGGTTCTGGACATGCTACAGACCTGAAACTTCACATGTACACCTCTTAGACCCCCCAGATCTGAAATCCAAAATAAAATTCAAAAAAATCTCTTTTTTTTTATTTTTTCAATAATTGGCTTTTTTATCAAAAATGACAATTTTTAAGAACTTTTTTGTGTGATTTGGTGTCTGGGGGGGTCTAAAAGGTGTACCTGTGATGTTTCAGCTCTGTAGCATGTCCAGAACCAGAAAAAAAAAAGGATTGTTTGTATTAGAACACTTTAAACACAGGTAGTTAGCTTCTCCCCCGGTTTAATAGCAGGCATTTTTTGGGGTTCTTTGCAGTCAGGAAAAACATCTGAACATGTGTATAGTGGTACTGTGCACAAGTTCTGATGTTTTGCCTGCCTCCAAAACCCCCCAAAAAATGCCAGCAAAAACACACCTGTGCATTTTTTTTTTTGACGCTAGCGTTTTTTTGGCATTTTTTGGGTTCTTTTGAGGCAGGCAAAACATCTGAACATGTGTATAGGGGGTATATATAGACATACAGTGAGTACGGAAAGTATTCAGACCCCCATAAATTTTTCACTCTTTGTTATATTGCAGCCATTTGCTAAAATCATTTAAGTTCATTCTTCTTCCTCATGAATGTACACATAGCACCCCATACTGACAGAAAAACACAGAATTGTTGACATTGTTGCAGATTTATTAAAAAAGAAAAACTGAAATATCACATGGTCCTAAGTATTCAGACCCTTTGCTCAGTATTTAGTAGAAGCCCCCTTTTGATCTAATACAGCCAGGAGTCTTTTTGGGAAAGATGCAACAAGTCTTTCACACCTGGATTTGGGGATCCTCTGCCATTCCTCCTTGCAGATCCTCTCCAGTTCTGTCAGGTTGGATGGTAAACGGTGGACAGCCATTTTTAGGTCTCTCCAGAGATGCTCAATTGGGTTTAAGTCAGGGCTCTGGCTGGGCCATTCAAGAACAGTCACGGAGTTGTTGTGAAGCCAATCCTTCGTTATTTTAGCTGTGTGCTTAGGGTCATTGTCTTGTTGGAAGGTAAACCTTCGGCCCAGTCTGAGGTCCAGAGCACTCTGGAGAAGGTTTTTGTCCAGGATATCCCTGTACTTGGCCGCATTCATCTTTCCCTCAATTGCAACCAGTCGTCCTGTCCCTGCAGCTGAAAAACACCCCCACAGCATGATGCTGTCACCACCATGCTTCACTGTTGGGACTGTATTGGACAGGTGATGAGCAGTGCCTGGTTTTCTCCACACATACCGCTTAGAATTAAGGCCAAAAAGTTCTATTTTGGTCTCATCAGACCAGAGAATCTTATTTCTCACCATCTTGGAGTCCTTCAGGTGTTTTTTAGCAAACTCCATGTGGGCTTTCATGTGTCTTACACTGAGGAGAGGCTTCCGTCGGGCCACTCTGCCATAAAGCCCCGACTGGTGGAGGGCTGCAGTGATGGTTGACTTTCTACAACTTTCTCCCATCTCCTGACTGCATCTCTGGAGCTCAGCCACAGTAATCTTTGGGTTCTTCTTTACCTCTCTCACCAAGGCTCTTCTCCCCCGATAGCTCAGTTTGGCCGGACGGCCAGCTCTAGGAAGGGTTCTGGTCGTCCCAAACGTCTTCCATTTGAGGATTATGGAGGCCACTGTGCTCTTAGGAATCTTAAGTGCAGCAGAAATCTTTTTGTAACCTTGGCCAGATCTGTGCCTTGCCACAATTCTGTCTCTGAGCTCTTCAGGCAGTTCCTTTGACCTCATGATTCTAATTTTCTCTGACATGCATTGTGATCTGGAAGGTCTTATATAGACAGGTGTGTGGCTTCCCTAATCAAGTCCAATCAGTATAATCAAACACAGCTGGACTCAAATGAAGGTGTAGAACCATCTCAAGGATGATCAGAAGAAATGGAAAGCACCTGAGTTAAATATATGAGTGTCACAGCAAAGGGTCTGAATACTTAGGACCATGTGATATTTCAGTTTTTCTTTTTTAATAAATCTGCAACAATGTCAACAATTCTGTGTTTTTCTGTCAGTATGGGGTGCTATGTGTACATTCATGAGGAAGAAGAATGAACTTAAATGATTTTAGCAAATGGCTGCAATATAACAAAGAGTGAAAAATTTAAGGGGGTCTGAATACTTTCCGTACCCACTGTATATGTCTGAATATATACCCCTAGACATATATAGGTGTGATAGTAGCAGAAATGTATTCCTGTAAATGATTTCATTAGCGCAAGCATTTATTTCTGCTACTATCACACCTATATATGTCTAGGGGTATATATTCAGACATATATGTTTATATATACCCCCTATACACATGTTCAGATGTTTTGCCTGCCTCCAAAACCCCCCAAAAAATGCCAGCAAAAACACACCTGGGCATTTTTTTTTATGCTAGCGTTTTTTTGGCATTTTTTTGGGTTCTTTTGAGGCAGGCAAAACATCTGAACATGTGTATAGGGGGTATATATAGACATATATGTCTGAATATATACCCCTAGACATATATTGGTGTGATAGTAGCAGAAATATATTCCTGTAAATGATTTCATTAGCGCAAGCATTTATTTCTGCTACTATCACACCTATATATGTCTGGGGGTATATATTCAGACATATATGTCTATATATACCCCCTATACACATGTTCAGATGTCATGTCTGACATCAAACATGTCCTCAAAAAAGCACTGGCAGTGGCAGCCCCTGCAGCATAAAAAATGCTTGGCTGGTGAGAAGCCATATTCCAGTTACGAAGCTATTCAGAGAAATGATCATTTCTCTATAGCGGTCACCCTGCTATGGAAGGGTTTTGTCACCCTGCCATAGCAGTCACTGCCAGTTAACCCTACACTACACTACGGTCCCCTTACACTTAACACTTTCCCTACAGAAACTCAATTTTTGAAGCTAAATTAAGTGTAAAGGAGCACTCTAACTACACTAGATATCCCTTTCCTCACACTAAAAATAGCTAAATGACACTTTTAAAGTAAAATTAACAGAACTGCTTCCATTCTCTTCCATGTCCAGTATAACAATGCTAGGAATATGGCGGGGGCGATCTTATATACTGGGGGGCGTATTCACTAGTGATTGGTCTAGGGAACCCCTAGTCACTCCAATCACATTCCTAGCATTCTCCTGCCCCCTCAATTGGCTTTTGCTAATGGTTCTGGTCCAATCACAGGCTTTTAAAGCCCATATCCTGAAGCATTGCATTTTGGGCGGTTCTGGTTGCCGAATTCCGAACTTTTTGGGCAAAAAGTTCTAAATTCGGCCGAACCTCGAACACCCAATGTTCGGGTCGAACCGATGGTGGACCCGAACCGTTCGATCATCCCTACTTATAAGCATATATTGCCTTTTTGGACAATTACATGCAATGTTTTGACTATGTAAACATTAATTTGATATAATGTGTTGTTTTTCATTTTTTACTATGGCATGATTATCTGCATGAGATCCACTGGGTTGGGTTATGATCCTCTATTATTAGTGGTGGACACTCGGGCGCCAAGCCGGGGTTGGAGAGTTTGAGGCTATGTTTTCCATCTTCACTGCCTCCTCCCATGTTGTTCCCCGAGTCCGCCCTATTTCGGCGGATTAATGGTGATCCTGTCCTGTCGCCCCGCCTCTTCCTTTGGCAGATCGCGCGGGATAGGATCGCAAAATGGCGCCCGCACCGGAAGTGATCTTCAGAAGTCAGTTATGACCGCATCACTTCCGGTGGGACCGGATACTTATAGCCAGCCACGGCGCGGTCCAAGCAGGTCACGACTACGGCGGCGTTACCTGCTGGACCGCGAACACATGCGTTTGGATGCTCTGGTAAGTATTGCCATTGAAACTTTGCCGATTTGGCGGACATTATGGACAGATATTCACATTCCCTCTTGGTCTCAGTCTTGCTCAACTTTTGGCACCATCCCTCTCTGGTATTTAGGTCTATGGGCTTATACACTTGCTCTCTCCTTTCTTGGAATTACTATGCAATCACATGGGTTTCATGGTGGAGGCTTCTATCTAAGCGCATACGTAATCTTCTGCATCCAGGCATCCTAGTTGTGGCAAATGCAGGAGTCTA
Organism: Pelophylax lessonae; assembly: GCF_965119305.1. Taxonomy (NCBI): domain Eukaryota; kingdom Metazoa; phylum Chordata; class Amphibia; order Anura; family Ranidae; genus Pelophylax; species Pelophylax lessonae. Next base: position 52,914 of record NW_028119709.1, read on the forward strand.
TTTATTAGCACAGGACAACTCTATGAATATATCTCTTTTCTTTCTTCACCTGCACCTACTAGGCACAAGCCACGATCAAATACTTAAGCACATCTCTCTTCCTCTTTCTATATATTGTCCTATCTATGTCCGCTTCACCAGCTTGAAACTTTGATGATGATATTGGCTTGGCAAATGGTGGCTTATTAAATATGCCACCCCAGACCATACATATATATATATATTTTATGTGGCAATTTTTTCTCTTTTCTTGATTTTAAGGAAGGCAGCGATTCAATATCTTTTATTGCTGACCGCTTTATTAACCCCCGTTGTCTGGCATTACCCGGTGCAGTTTCCACCACACCATGAGGACATACCCAGCTGGACCTAGCCCAGGAGTGTGAGCACTCCCCGGATGGACTTGCAGATCATGCCATTGGCTATTAACCTATTAACTGTGCCTCAGATTTTATAACAGAGGTGAGTGTCTGATATGACACCTCTATGAAAATAATTGATGTTTAATCTTTCTGCAATGTTGAACAAAACAATATATATGATACTTACAATATGTTATTTGTATCTAGAACCTATTCTGAGGTCACCAGTATCTATGGTCCCTGAAGAAGCCCATAAAGGCGGCGAAACATGTTGGACCTGTGTGGATATGGCTCTTAAATCTTTTATATTGCCCGAATCTCTATGTGTGTATTGATGCTTTGCATCTTTGTTGGTTATTACTTCATGTTATATATGTACCAATAAAATTATTGCATTTTATCCAATTGCTCTTTATTATTTATCTATACATGCCAAGTGAACCCCACCTCTGAAGTCCCACATTGGGTGTATCCTGTTTATACACACGGGTCCTGTGGGGCCATTTCAGGGTCCGTTGTTTTGGAACACCTATTTCTTTCTTTGTTTCTATATATATATATTAAGGATGTGGCGAGAGTTCTCTTGGTTCATTGACATTTGGAGTCTGGCACCAATAACGTTCTTATAAAGAGAAGCATGTCGTCCCCAAAAGCTGCCACTTTATGGGTGGAGTCTCCAACCTGGATGCCGTGTACATTAGGGTTCCGACGGAGCATGTTCAGAAAGGGTTCAAGAGATAGAACAAAGAGACTAGGGGATAGAGGGCAGCCCTGCCTCGTGCCATTGGTTAAGCGAAAGGCGTCCGACAGGTGGCCGTTGACTCGGACCCTGGCGATTTGGTCTGTATAGAGTGCCTGTATGTTCAAAAGCATCCGGGATCGGATTCCAATGGACTCCAGGGTCCTCAACAGGTAGTCCCAGGTCACTCTCTCAAACGCCTTCTCGGCATCGAGGGAGAGAAAAAAAACCGGGGACATTCTTTGTAGTAAGCCAGTGATGAATATTAAGGGCTTTTGTAGGGTTGACCTCCCTGCCAGGGACAAAGCCCACCTGGTCAAAGGAGACGAGAGACGGTAGGAAGGGGAGAATCTAAATGGCTAAGATCTTGGCGTATAGTTTTGTACCTACGTTTAAAAGTGTGATCGATCGATAGCGTGTCACTAAAGAGGCATCCTTCCCTGTCTTGGGGATCACCAAAATATGGGCCTCCAGCAAGGAAAGAGGGTGGGAAGGGGAGGTGGCAAGACTCCCAAATGCACGAAGAAAGTGCGGGGTAAGAGTGTCGGTGAAAGTGCAATAGTACTGAAGCGATAGCCCGTCAGGGCCCGGGCTTTTCCCGGTTTAAATTTCCTTGAGAGCTCGACTTAGCTCTTCTCCAGATATGGGGGCTTCCATGGATTCAGCATCTGTCTCAGAAAGAGGGGTCATGCCGTGAGACTGGAAGAAGGCATCTAGTTGAGCCTTTCTGGATTCCGGAGAGGACTTAACAGCAGAGGAATCAGAAAGGTTGTACAGTTTCCTATAGTAGGACTCAAACTGCTTGGCTATGGTGGGATTGGAGTGGTGGGGGGCGCCGGAGGCATCCCGGATAAGATGTACCGGGGAGGATGTATTCTGTGTACGAACAGCACGAGCCAGAAGACGACCGCTCTTGTTCCCCTGCTTATAAAACAGCTTGCGTGAAAGGACAAGCCTGCGGTGGGCTTGAAGACCCAGTTTGTCACGCAATTCAGTGCGAACCGCCGTCAGCTCCGACAAAGTGGTTTGTGCAAGGGAGCGTTTAAAGGATTTTTCGAGAGTTTCAAGTCTGGCATAGAGGTCTGTGATTTCCTTTTGGCGTGCTCGTTTAAGGGAGGCTGACAAAGAAATTCCATCCGAATCACACACTTGTGTGCCTCCCATTGAGTCAATGCTGAGGTGTCAGGGGTGTCATTCAGAGCAAAATAGTCCGTCAGGCTATTTTGAAGCTTCGCTACCACTGCTGTGTCTCGTAGGAGAGAGGCGTTAAGTCTCCAGGATTTACATCGCATTTCGGTTTCCAGGAACTGAAGGGACATAGTAATTGGGTTGTGGTCTGAAAACACACTGGATTCAATAGAGGAATATAGGTAAGGAAGATCCGGGTTGGGAGAGAAAGATAGTCGATTCTGGAGAATTTCTGGTGAGGCGAGGAAAAAAATGTGTAATCTCTGGTATCCGGGTGGATCAGTCTCCCAAGAATCATGGAGTCGGAAAGATTGAAGCTGGTTGGTTATTTGGCGTAGCGCTCTATAAGGAAGCACCGAGGAACCCGTGGATGAGTCAAGTAAAGGATTCAAGGGGGTATTAAAATCGCCCCCCAAGAATCAGGAGGCCTGACTCAAAGTCCCGAAGTTCCTGAACGGCAGAGCGAAAGAAAGCTACCCGCTTACTATTAGGCGCATAAAGGTTTGCAATCGTAAATCGGGCGGGAGGCCCTTAATGAAGAGGAACCTGCCATTTGGATCTTTTTTAGTGTCTAATAGTTTAAACTCCACTTGACGAGCAAGAAGAATTGAGACCCCGCGCGATTTGGAGCCTTCCGTTGTGGCATGAAATCCCGTTGGGAAGCGTTTGTTGGAGAGGAGTATCGGGTCACCAGTCCTAAAGTGGGTTTCTTGGAGCAGAAGAATTTGCGCCCTAAGCCTATGAGCTTCTGCTAGTATCTGGGAATGCTTTTCAGGCACATTAAGGCCTCGTGTGTTTAGTGAGAGAATTTTTATGCCTTTCTGCAGGCGTATCACCTCAGGGGCAGACATAGTAGGAGGGGTCAGGAGGGACAGGGGCGAGAGAAAAAAAAAGGAAGGGAGTGAAGGGGGGGGGGGGCGTGGAGCAGAAAAGGAGAGGGGATGGGAAGCGTAAAAGAGAAGAAGAAAAAGAAGAGAAGCCCCCCGTAAACCTTACCAGGGGTACTGGTCAAGCCTTAGATGAATGGGGCGAGGAATTGTGCACTCGGTGCTTGGGTCAACAGGAGCCCGGCGGTAACTCAGGCAACCGTTGTTGTGTGGAGAGGGGTCAGAAGACGAACACTAAACAACCGTGAAACAGCACGGCACTGGGGGACAGCAAGAAAAGGATTGAAATAGTGGTGTCTCGGCTGTAGGCCGCCAGGAGAGCGTCTAGTACAATGTATATTCTAGCGAGTACAGAAGAAAACAAAATGGATAAAAACCTGAACAAACAAAAACAGCGTATAATATAATTGAAAAATGGAACATGCTGAGGCAATGATCAACAGAAAATACCCAGAATGCTATGCCCAAGCAGGGTCCACAGCAAAGGACTACACCCAGGATGGGCACAGCTCAGCAACTTAAAAAAACAGTGCATTACTACAAAACAGCATAAAACCCTGATACATTGCAGCGTGCATCCAGTTCAAGCTAGTGAGAGCTGAGGCATGTGGAGGCAAAGATATGCCAGCGTATAGGAGAATACACAGAGGTTGGGATAGGGAAGGAAGACAAGGAGCTCAAGAAAGAATAGAGGGGAATGGAGAGAGAATCACTTGAGAGAAATGACAGGGGAGAAAGAGGGAGGGGGGGGGGGGGGGGTAGCAGCGGATGACAGATTGGAGGAGAAGTAGTTGGAGCCAGCAAGACAAAATAAGGAAAGAGAGCAGCTGTCAGCGATCAAGATCTGAGCGACCCCAGGATCCCATCTCCGGAGAGTAATCTGGCATTTTCCTGAGGAGGCACTAGGACAGTATTATGCAGGAGAGAAGTTGGGTATGAGCGCCCAGCAGAGGGCTTCATGGCTCCGAGGGGTGCTGCTGGGAGTACTGCGGGGCTTGTAGAGGAGGTGACCAAGAGGAGAGGGGACAGAAAGTGTCAAGTCGAGGAGGAAGAGTCATGTACAGATCAGAGGGAGTGTTGCAACAGGGAGAAACAAGATCGGTGGGTGAGAGAGTAGGCATCTGACAGAGAAGGAAAAGGATGCTTTGTGCAACATAATACAACCCCCCCCCCCCCCCCCCAAATCCACATTAGCAAGTGACATCTAGAAGACTGCTGTATTACCCCAGCTGCACCCTTTGTGCGCCGGAGTCCAACGGCTCCATCAGGGATAGTCTCTGATGCGGTGGAGCGGTCTGGTCTCGGCTGTGCATAGGGTCCCCCGAACCTGGTAAGATGGGGAAAGCCAGGGAGCAGGAGGCAGGCGGGTTCGGGAGAAGTCTTTGTCCCTAAAACAACAGGCTGCAAAGCGGGATGGATCCCCACCCAGAGGGACAGGGATCCTGTGATCTGTTAAAGCAAGCTTAAACGTCCTCCACATAGTGGGGTAGAGGGGGGATTAGGACACAGTCGGGTAGAGACACTGCAATAGCTGACCCTCCAGTGAGGGCAAGGTGACGGTCTACAGTGCATGCAGACATAGATGGAGTCAGCAGGGAGGTAAGAGGAGTCCAGTGGAGAAGGATATGATCCGGAACAGATAGCAACCCGGCACCGTCAGGGCATGGAGCGTCATATGGGGCCATTAGAACCTGGGAGAAGGGTGTCCGGGGACAGATCAGAGCGTAGGGTTATGCAGGGAGTTCGGGCCACAGGCAAGGCAGGGAGGGGGCAGAAGATGGGCACGGCCGGTGAAGGTGCAGGGAGGATAGGAACAAGTAATGGAAACTCACATTGCAGGCATCAGGGCTTCAGAGGCGAGGAGAGCTGCAGGATCAGAGATCAAGGCGTTCCCTCCGATGAGTTGGAGAACGGAGAGGACTTGCCCGTTGGTCTTCCCGTAGACAGCCAGGTGTTGAGCCTGAGCGAGATTGATGGTGCCTATGACGGTTGCTTTGAGCCTTTGGAGTGGAGGAAGATGTAACAGACACCCAGGGTTCCGGAGTGTAGAAGGCACTGTACCAGTCCAGTAAGTCTATGACAGGGATATCCATAGCTTGGCAGAAGGCTGGGAGGTCTTCAGGGGTTCGGAGAGCCACCGATCTATCACGGAAGGAGGCAGAAGGGGAAACGCCATCTATAGGTTATGCCTTTGGAGCGGAGAGACTCAAGGAAGGGACGTAGTGCTCTCCGATTTTGTAGTGTGATAGTAGAGAGGTCCTGAAATAGTTTAACCTCTGATCCTTCATAGGATATGCGATCTCGGGCTCTCGCTTTTCGTAAGATAGCTTCTTTGACAGGGTAGCTGACAAGGCAGGCCACAACAGCTCTCGGGGGTCTGATTCACCTCCTCGTGGTCTCAAGGCGCGATGTGCCCATTCTAATTCAACAGGGGTGTCTGCAGGCCTCTCCAAGAGGTCGTTGAAGATGGCGGTCAGCGCGGGCATGAGTGGAGGGGGCTCCACCGATTCAGTGAGACCACGTAGTCTAATGTGCCTTCTGCCCCAATTGTCGAGGTCTTCCAGATGCCTGTTTAGCTCGATGAGATGGGCAGTGTGGGAATCTGTCGACCGTTGGAGCTGCCTAAAAAAAAAGCAAAATGCTATGTGTGGTGGAAAGCGAACACTGCACATCCCCCTGAACACACCATCCCCACCATGAAACATGGTGGAGGCAGCAGCATTATGTTGTGGGAATGCTTTTCTTCAGCAGGGACAAGGAAGCTGGTCAGAGTTGATGGGAAGATGGATGGAGCCAAATACAGGGAAATCTTAGACGAAAACCTGTTAAAGAGTCTGCAAGACTTTAAACTGGGGCAGAGGTTCACCTTCCAGCAGGACAACAACCCTAAACAAACAGCCAGCGCTACAATGAAATAGTTTAGATCAGTGATGGCGAATCTTGGAACCCCAGATGTTTTGGAACTATATTATGCTACTGCTTATCCTGGAGTTTAGCTATAGGCCCGTTCACATTGGGCAATTTGGAATCAGGCAAAAATTGCAGCAAAACGTGCATTTGGGTGCCATTGTTCTTGAAGGCACTGGGAATGTGGTGCGATTCTGCCATGATTGTCACATACGTTTAAAGATTAGACTAAGCCTGTTGCCAAAAAGGAGCTGAACCTCCTTTTGGGCGACAAACACATCGGGCAACCCATTGCCGGGCATGCAGAGAATGAACTGCGCTACGCATGACATACAGAAACTAAGCAGCAACGTTAATTCACAGATTTACTTCTTTATGACAAAGCCATATTTTGCAATACGGCACTGCATTACTTTACCTGACCATTGCGCAAATTATGCAACGCTGTACCCAAATAAAAATGAAATTTTTTTCCCCACAAATAGACACTAGGGTAGATGGAAAGTCTGACTAAGCCTACAGGCAGTCCCAGGGGGTCTACTCCCTCTCTCTGCTATAGGTAGTCCATTTTGTTAGAAGCAGCGTCAAAAGAATTACAGCTCCACAGAGGAGTGGGTGCTGTGTCCGTCAATGAACATGAGAGAAATGGATTTTATGGTAAGACAAAATTTCCACAGAGGAGAGCTGGCATGTGAGGGGCATGAGAGGGTCTTAGTCCCGTTATGTATGAATACAAAAAAGAAGAATGCCCAAGGGACTTTGAAGGACACAAACCGGATTTGACCACTGGTAATCATCCATCCACAACGCCCTCACCGCCATACAGACCCGTGTGATAACAAGCATGTATTACCTGATTTTATTTGTTCAATAAACTGACAAGCACTATTAATGGCTGCCTGAGGGTTCTCCTTCACACGATAATATAATCTCCATCTATTGCACTAAATTTCCTTAGGATGTTTTGGTCTGGGACAGAGGGAAGGAAACACAAAGTCTTCATTCAAATTAAAATCAGACACAACCTTTGGAAGGAATGAGGGACAGGGGTTAAGAACCACCAGGTAAGGTGAACGACAAAATAACGCCACCAGTTCTGACACCCTGCGCACAGAGGTGATAGCCACCTTCTGAGACAGCGTAAGCAGGGGAATCTCCTGAAGATTCTCAAAAGGAGGCTTCTGGAGGACCAAAAGTACCAAATTGAGGTCGCAAGGCAGCAACAGAGACCATACTGGAGGGACCAAGTGCCGAACACCCTAAAGAAAAGTATGCACCAGAGAAGTGCCAAGGGTCGCTGGAAGAAGCCCGCCAAGGCCGACACCTGGCCTTTGATGGTACTCAAGGCCAATTTTTGTTTAACCCCCCGTTGAAAGAAGGTTAAGATCCGAGCCACCGAGAAAGCATGAGGAGGAGCCCCAAGGGACTCACACCACGCAATGTACGTCTTCCACATACGATGGTACATCTTAGTAGAAGTAGATTTCCTAGCTTTTAGCAGCGTTGGAATCACTGATTCAAACAAACCCCTATCCTTCAGCACATGGCTTTCAACAGCCAGATACTCCCTGAGAGGAAGCTTCCAAGAACGTCGGCAACCAGCTGCACCAGATCGGCGTACCAGGCCCGGCAAGGCCAGTCCAGGTCCACTAAAATTATCGGAATCCCTTCTGCCTTAATCCTGCATAGAAGTCTTGGCAGAAGCTTGAGAGGAGGGAAGGCGTAAAATCAGACAACGCTGACCCCATGGAGCCACCAGCCCGTCTGTGGCATCCGCCATAGGATCCAGTGATAGCGCCACAAACCTCTGCACCTTTCTGTCGAACCGGTAAGTCTACAGATTCAGCTCGGGGGTGCCCCACTGGAGACACAACTGATGAAATGCCTCTGGATGAAGAGACCATTCCCCCTGGTCCAACACATACTGAGGTAATCCGCCTGCCAGTTTTCCACTCCAGGAATGTGGAAGGCGGAGAGGGCTGGAACAAAATGTTCTGCCCACCTGAAAATGCCGGTGACCTACAGTTCTTGTGCCCCCTTGGTGATTAACGTAAGCCACAGCTGTGGCATTGTCTGATTGGATGCGCACTGGACATCCTTGGAGATGATCCGTTCAATGTTCCAGGCACAGCCTTATCGGTCTTGCTCCACAACATCGATCAGTAGTCTGGATTCTTCCATGGTCCAGACCCCCTGAGCAGAACTTTTGTCCAGAACACCTCCCCACCCTCACAGGCTGGCATCCGTGGTGACCACTGTCCAAAACAAGGGGAAGGAAGGATTTGTCCTGCCAGAGAACAAAGCCACCAAATCAAGGACCCTTTTGAAACCTGGCTAGCTGGATTTGGATGTCCAGAGACGGCAGGTTCTAGTCCTATTTGATAATCTCCCTTTGCAGGGACCTCGTATGGAACTGTGCAAACGGGACAGCCTCGAAGGTCGATACCATCAAGCCCAGCACCCACATAAAAGTGCAGAGGGATGACCATCTGCTGGACAGCAGGAGATGAACTGAAGCGTGCAGTTTCTGGAGTTTGTCCAGAGGAAGAAGTACTCTAGCTAAGGCTGAGTCCAGAGTCAGTCCCAGATAGTCTAGCATCGTGGAAGGCACCAAGGCCGAATTCTGAAGATCCATCCAAACTCCTTCAGGGTTCGTATAGTGATCTCCAGGATTTCCACCTGCACATTAGGAGAGACTGCTCGCAGAAGGAGGTCTTCCAAGTAGCCCAAGACCGCAATTCCCCGCTGGCGTAACAATGCTATTACGGGGGCCAAGACTTTTGTGAAGACCCGAGGAGCAGAGGCGAGACCAAAGGGGATGCAACAAACTGATAATGCTCCTCCCACGGTAAAGCAGAAGCAGCGCTGGTGACCAACCCATATTGGAATGTGAAGGTAAGCAGCTTTGATGTTGATGGAGGCAAGAAAATCCCTGATGCAGGAAAGCAAAGGTTCAGTGTTGGGACCCTTACTTTTTAATATCTTTATAAATGATATCCGGTCTGGGATTAAAAGTACCATTTCAGTCTTTGCAGATGACACCAAGCTTTGCAGTGGAATAACTTCTTTACAGGATGTCTCCAACACGCTGACCTCAATGCACTGTTTCATTGGGCAACTATGTGGCAAATGAGGTTTAATGTTGATAAATGTAAAGTTATGCACCTAGGCGGGGGGAGGGGGGATATGCAGGCATGCATCATACTTACTAGGTAGAGCAGAACTGGGGGAATCCATAGCGGAGAAGGATCTGGGTGTTCTGGTAGACCATAAGCTTAATAATAGCATACAATGCCAAGCTGCAGTTTCCAAAGCAAGCAAAGTCCTTTCTTGTATTAACAGATGCATGGACTCCAGAGAGAGAGAGATATAATTTTGCCCCTGTACAACATCATAAGTAAGACCTCATCTGGAATATGCAGTTCCGTTTTGGGCACCAGTTCTTAAAAAGGATATCAGGGAACTGGAGAAAGTGCAGAGAAGGGCAACCAAACTTAAAAGGGGCATGGAGGAGCTCAGCTATGGGAAAAGATTAAAAGAACTGAATTTATTCTCTCTTGAGAAGAGGAGATTAAGGGGGGATATGATCAACATGTATAAACACATAAGGGGTCCATATAGTGAACTTGGTGTTGAGTTGTTCACTTTAAGGTCAACAGAGGACAAGGGGGCACTCTTTACATCTAGAGAAAAAACGGCTTTCGTCTCCAACTACGAAAAGGTTTCTTCACTAAGGGCTGTGAAAATGTGGAATCTCTCGAGCAGGTGGTTTTGGCCAGCTCACTAGATTTTTTTTTTTTTTTTTAAAGCAAAGGCCTGGATTCTTTCCTGGGTGTACTTAATATAAGTGGGTACTAAAATTTATAGGTAAAGTTAATCCAGAGACTATCTGATTGCCTCTTGGGAGATCAGGAAGGAATTTTATTTCCCCTGCTGTAGCAAATTGGATCATGCTTTGCTGGGGTTTTTTCACCTTACTCTCTGGATCAACTGCAGGTATAGTATTGTGCATATTGGATTGTATGACTGGGTTTTCATTAATGTGTGTTTTTTTTTTTTATTGGTTGAGCCAGATGGACTTTTTTCAACCTATGTAAAAGCCACCACCGTGTGAATGGAATCCATCCTGAACTTCTGCACCAGCAAAACCAGTTCAGCCCTGAAAACGTTCCGAATTCAGAACCGGGACAATCACCCTTTGAAGTAAAAAGGTCTTGCACCGCACCAAAGAGCCTGTAATCAGGAAAGAACCTTTCCGGAGGGTAAGAACGAAACTCGATCTTGTAGCCGAACTGTACGACTTCATAGACCCACTTGTCTTGTACCAGGGAAATCCACAGGTCCGGGAACCAGCAAAAACATTCCTCCCACCCCAAGATACGGGTGAGGGCGGACCTTCATGTTGAAGGGGCTTATCCGCGGGTCTGGGGAAGATCACTCTAGGCTTGCCAGACCAGGTTTGTTTGGATCCTCCAGAGGAGGCCCTGAAAGGCTTCAAGCCCTTCTCAGTCGACCCTGAGGGACAAAAAAAAACAAAAAACTTATGAGCCAAGAAGGAGAGCCCACGTTTACGACGAGAGTCCATGCCCTTAGAAGCCTGCAGAAGAAAGGTACTCTTCCCCGCTGTGAGAACTTTGTCACCATCCAGGGTAGCTCCAAACAGGTGATCTTGAAATGTAGGATCAGTCAAGTTTTTTTTTTATTTTTAATTTTTAAGAAGTCTAGCCCGCAGACCAGCATTTGAGCCAAAAGACACGCCCAAGGGCCACTGCCAAAACAGAGCTGAGCCACTAGGGGACCCGCATCCAAAGAGGCATCACAGATAAACTGCAGCTCCTGGACCAGCTAGGCCGCAAGCTCAGCAAAGGCGGGGGGGGGGGGGCAGTTCTCCCTCCAGATCATGGCATAAAAGCTTAGCCCACTGTCAGAGTTTGCAACACCATGGCAATGGTGAATACCAGCCTCAGTGCCGAACCAGCCAGAGTACACATTGCAGGCCACAGCCTCCACCTTCTTGTCAGCCGGGTCCTTAAAGGCAACAAACTCTTCAACTGGAATCATGGTTGCCCTGTTCAATCTGGAAACTGGAGGTCCACCACTGGTGGAACAGTCCCCTTCTTAAAAAAGGGACTCCTCATGGGGGGGTATCGCCTAGCAAATCATTTAGGGATCCAATGGGACACTTTGGTCCTCCCCACTCTTTTGCGACAATTCTGTCAAAATGGGGGGGGGGGGGGCACCTTTGCCGCTCTGGATGGCTTGTGAGTGCCAAAGGGAACCCCTGTCCTCCATCTTTAAGGATACAGTGAGTCCACCTGCATCTTTTTCATGTAGTTGCAGGTGTGGAGGAATCATCCTCACTATTTGAGAATTCAGGGCACCCCATGGCAGCCAAATCAGATTTAGGCTCTGATGAGAGATGAAGCAGGGGAAGGTCGGGGTGTGCTTTTTGATACACCATCACTTGAAAGCCACCTCCACTTGGGACACAAAGGACTCCAGGACCGCCATCAGTGCATTGACAGATGGTTGGGAGCTGGAGGGCCCACAGCCTCAGAGGGGGGGGGGGGGGGATCAGGTGGGGAGCTGTGCTCCAAAGACTCCATGAATCACCAGAGGGACCCCACAAAGTGTAAACCACTGGTAAGGGACAACCCCCCACTGTGCTGGTAGCACCACCTGGTCACAAAGTCACAAGCACCAAATCGATCCTGAGCAGAGAGGGAGAGGACCCCACCAGACTTAGCACCCTGCAGAAACCAGGCACTGCAGCCACCAGGAGAAACTGCACGTGCATTTCAGGAATGCAGGAATTCGTGCAGATCAGGAAGTGAAAGGATCCGGGAGTCAGCACCAGGAAATGAGAGGCTCCCATCGCCGAAACACAGCCCAGAAGGCTCCACAGACAGGGCCGCTGCTGTTTTCTTTGGCAAACCACTGCAAAATTGCCACCGGCATCTCAATGTATGGAATATTTTAAGAGAATTTAATACCTTTTTTAAACACCCAGAAGCGCACCACAACCCCACTTAATATTGACATTCACAACTGTTTTATAGTATCAGTTATCGTGGGGCAGCATCAGGGTGACTAAATAAATCCAAGATAGCGCAGGAACCACACTATATACAAACGAACTGATAATGCTCCTCCGCAATTGCGAATCTGAGTTACCACAAAGCGGTTCAGAAACTTTAAGTCCAGAATCCGACGCACCTTACCCTCTTTTCTGGGCACTGAACAGATTCAAGTAAAAACCCAGAAACCTGTCCCGGTGTGGCATCGGGACAACCACCCCCTGGGCGAGGAGATCCTGAACCACCCGATGGACATCTCGGAAACGATCTGGGGGTCAAATGAAGATTTGAGGGAAAGAATCTGTCTGCTGGGCGTGATCGAAACTCGATCTTGTACCCTGACCGAATGAGTTCTTGAACCCACCTGTCCTGAATGTTGGCCAGCCAAGGTTCGGGAAAACAGCACAGACGTCCCACCCCTGAAATGGGTGAGGGCGCCCCTTCAGGTAGAGGCAGACTGGGCAGCGGTGCCTGTGTGGGCGGCTTTAGGGTTGCCCGACCAAGGCTTCTTCTGGCCACCAGAGGCCTTGAAGGACTTACCCTTGTCTTGTGCCTTGAAGGCACAAAAAGGACCCCTGGTTATGTTTAAATGAAGGGCCCCGCTTACCGCGGAAGGATCTTCTCCTGGACACCTGGGGCAGCAGCGTGCTCTTACCCCCAGTGACCCCCCCTTCACCAGTTCATCCAGAGAGTCCCCAAAAAGACTCCCCCCTGCATAAGGGATGTCAGACACCGTCTTCTTGGAAGACTACCAGCTTTTTCAACCAAACGATGCGACAAATCATCACTGCAACTAGGCATGAGACTCAAGAGGCCTCATCCAACACCGCGTCACAGGTATAAAACAGCCTGAATAATCCACTATCTCCAAAGTGGCAGGAGGGGCGGAGTCAGTAATAAGGGTGCACTTGAGCACCTTGGCCCACTCCACAACCGCCTGAGAGACCATTATGGAAGCGAACACTGGTTTCATTAAGGAACCTGCTACCATGTAGATGTGGCGGTTAAGAATTTCCACCCGCCTATACGCCCGGTCTTTAAACACCGGAGAATACTCAGCGGGCATTAAAGTGGCTTTATTTAACCTTGACACAGGGTGGTCCACCTTAGGAGCCACAGTCCAGTGCGAATGCACCGGAGCCACAAAGGGATAACGGTAATGAAATCGCTTGGGCACCACAAAATTGCACTTTAAATTGCACCATTGTTCATTCACGGTCTCGTGAAGCTCAGCGGGGCAGGAAAAAACCTGACCCGACTTCTGGGCTTTGCGGGTCCCAAAGGAAGACCGCATACCCGACAGGTGGGGCTCATCTAAATTTAGCGTGTCTTTCACAGCACTAATAAGCGCAGACATTGCAGCGAGTTCTCTTGCTGAACAGGACTCCTCATCCTTCTCCTCCTGCACATCTGACCGAGACCCCTCAGGGGGTAAACTGTCTGTGGCAACCATATTTGGCTCTAAATCAGAAAACTGAAAAAACCTGGGCCTTTTCCTAGAAGCCCGGTCAGACATTAACAAATCTACTTTTGACGCTAAAGTCGCAAGCGCAGCAGTGAGAGAGACTATAACAGAGGATTCAGGAGTACCTGAACCCTCCACCAGAGCAGGGGGGAATTTGCTATCCTGGGACTCCATCATAGCACTTCAGAATTTAAAAGGCGCTGGCCCTTTTAAATCGAAGATTACAGTAGAGCTGCACGATTCTGGCCAAAATGAGAATCACGATTTTTTAGCTTGGAATAAAGATCACGATTCTCTCACGATTCTCTGTTTAACAAAAAAAAATTGTGATAACTTTACTGTTACGTTTTTTTTTTATTCATTAAAGTTTATTAATTGGGTTTGAAAGACTGCTGCGCAAATAGTGTGACATAAAATATTACAACAATCGCCATTTTATTCTGTAGGGTCTCTGCTAAAAACATATATAAAATGTTTGGGGGTTCTAAGTACTTTTCTAGCAAAGAAAACGGATTTTAACTTGCAAGCAACAATTGTCAGAGAAAGGTCTAGTCTTTAAGAGGTTAAACTTCCTTTCTCCCTGGCAGAGGGAAGGAAAAGATACAATGTAATCATTTTGTTTATAGTTACTGGGAGACTAATGCGGATAGGCGTTTGCGGAAAGATACAATGTAATCATTTTGTTTATAGTTACTGGGAGTTTTCCACAGCTGTTTTCTCTGCTCCCTCAGCTATGCAAAGAATCGAGCATATGTCAGGTTTAGATCGTCAGGGGGGGGTGAATCGAGATCGCGATTTTCATACGATTAATCGTGCAGCTCTAGATTACAGCGGTTCCCACCGCAATGAGGAACTAAGCCTGTGCTACTAAAAACTGCAAAAGAATGAAAGCCAGCAGGAATGCAGCCCAGGAAACACCATAAAATCCCCTAAAGTGTGCCTATACCTTGTCACACGATGCCAGCTCGATCTGCCTATGAGAAGAAAGGAAGTGACCTCATGCCACTAGAGGCAGAACACAGCTCTGAGCCCCAATAAAATGGTTGCCAATACAAGTCTATGGAGAAAGCTCCAGGAAAATGGCCGCTGTTCACAAAGAACATAGTGCCCACACTAAAGATGGCGCTCGAAGGCCCCGATACACCATGTCTGTACCCCCAAAACGTTGCCGAAGCACCTCAGGGATCCCCGCAACCCCCCACACAGCGGTAGAACCGGCACAGTGCCCCCGCAGGGACCGGGAAGGGATACACAGGGACCACACTGACAGACATGAGGGGGATATTACAGATCCATGTGCACTGCCATCCCCATAAACAGATGGCCCACATACACACCCCGACAGACAATGCCATAGACAGAGGGGCAGCATGGTACTCACCGGTCCAGCGAAACGTGGGTACCGCTCTGTGACAGGAAGCCTCCCACTCTGGGTGGTGGTGCCTTCAGCCGAAAAGGACACTATCAACACGCGGTGTACCGCAGTTGAGACATCCCAGGCGAAGTAGCAACTTCCCAGGCTCATCCCTGAGGACAGGGACATGGTCGTTTGCGAGGCCTGGGCGTACGCATAGCCTGCTAGCGCTCGATGGCAGGCTAGGATTCCATAAGGCCCTAGGATAACCAGTGCGATTCCCAGCCCGCAAACACTGCAGTCTTCCAAAGTCCGACTAACTAAGCGCAGGAACAAATAAAAAGCTATTGTAAAGAAAAAAACACTTTCTCAGAGAGAAAAAATAAATGCTAGGCAAAGACAAACTGATCTGGGAATTCTGCTAGCTGGGGGTATTGGACCAGAGGGACAGCCCCCTGTAGGTGTGTCTATACGAAGGTTTTGTGAATGTTTTCTAACAAAATCTTATGCCTAGCTTACTCCTGTGGATAAGACCAATAACCAGAAGTGCAGACTGTATGAGTGGGCGGTGACTGTCAGAGGACATAAGAGAAATATAAGTTGTAGGGCTGCAACTAACGATTATTTTCATAATCGATTAGTTGGCCGAATATTTTTTTGATTAATCGACTAATCGGATAAAAACCTCCACAAAAAAAAAAAAAGGTTGGTGTATAATTTAGTTAATATTCTTGAATATCTATATGCAGTGGTAAATCTAAATATCCAGCTATATAGTTGGATATTTAATCCACTCTGAGACAGGTATATGTATTATTGGAGGTTTAAATGTGGTACATAGACTCAGAGACCAAAATTTTTAAAATTTGAAAAGACCCAAAAACACTTTTTTTGCAAATTTCAGACCGGATTGGTATAGATTATTAATGACACACTCCCTTATTAATAGGCAGGTAGTTTCATACAAGCTCCCTGTGCTTGCTGTCACTTATGCTGGCCATACACAAACTAAATTTTTTTTAGAACATTTTTAAAAACATTCATCCAATTTTACAACCATTAGTAGGGTCCATTTGGTGTTCATTGTTGACCACAGTAAGGGAAATTCAAGGGAGCAGAATGGAAAACTTATCGATCAAACAAATCTTCAAATAGTGTATGTGGTTTTTGCTCAGAAGTTATATTCATTTTAGGTTCGGTTCACACTTGTGCGATGCGGGAACGCTGCGAATATGCAGCGTGTTCCCGCAGCATCCACACCTCTGGCAGTTCACACTGCCATATGCGATACGCAGGGGGTGTCAATTAAAAGTTAACGACACCCCCAGTTTGATTGCATATCGCAGTGCGATCTGCAAGTACGCACAGAATCGGATCGCACAAGTGTGAACCACTGTGCGATTCGATTTTAATGCAGCTCAAAAAATGCCTCCCGTGCGTCTTTGGTGCAGATGCAGTGCGAAATCAGCCATACAAAGTGTATGGCTGAAATGATATGTAAACAAATAATGCATTCTGTATGCAGGACAACTAATCGGCTGATAGATTAATCGATTACGAAAATAGTTGACAACTATTTTCATAATCAATTAGTTGTCGATTAGTTGTTTCAGCCCTAATAAGTTGATCTCCAAAGAAATTCACTGAGCCCCTAATTTCCTGAGGGAGGCGTTCTATAGTCCAGTAGAGCTCATTCTATTTCTTAGCAGGTCACCATGTATTTTTCTGCATTTTAAAGAAATAAAAACTTAGGGAAATGTGCATGTATTGCAGATATACCGTGTACAGCTTTTTTTTGGGTGCCTAACCATACACTTTAAACACCTCTAAGCCCTATTAGGTACTTCAAGCAAGAGTTAACAGCCATTCATCAGCCTCTAAATCGCAGAGCCTCTGGTGGAAGTACTGCAACCACTATCAAAAGACCTCATTCTCCCTGTTGCATTTGTATGCGATTTGACATTGCAGAGAATACCTTAGGAAAAGTGAAATATCACATTGGAGGAACTAGGTGAAAAACCTAACTGGAAACCACTTTCAGAGATTCCCATCTTTCTAGATTCACATGGCAATCGCTGAACAATGCCCATTTTGGTGCGATTATCCTTTAATGGCACGAGATGCAATTCTGCCACATTCATTGTGCAGCAAACCACGCCTTTAGCTTGTCGTTCAGTAAGGTACAGGAGCTTCTTTTTGGGAGACAAATGCACACAGGGCAACCCATTCAAGTGAATGGGATGGAACTATATGACACGCACAAAAAAAAAAAAAAAAAAAAAAAAAAAAAAATCGCAAGAGAAAAGCTCTTTGAAAAATGGCTAGCAGTAATGCTCCTCCAGCTACCCAATATGTGGACAAGGCCAAACAAAGAAGAAATACCTGGGGGGAAAAAAAAAAAAAAGGACTACCTTGTATAGCTCACACTGCTAAAACATACAAACTGTGTTGTGCTCTGAAAATACTGATGAGTTTATTCAACCAAGTACAACATGAAGCCAGAGGAGGAGGAGCCAATGCATACTTTCCCAACGTCAACCATAGTAGTAGTTTCCAGACTGTGGCAAGTGACAGATATTCTAGTTTAAACAGCCTGAGCAAGCAGACAGAAAAACAAAAAAATCTTTATTTGGCTAAAAACAAAAAGATCCGTGTAGCCTGTATAACAGAATGTTGGGATGGGAGTAACGGACATTTAAAACTGACTTGCACACAACACTCATGACTGCACACTGAACACAAGATGATCGATCCAAACAATCCAAGAGACAAATCACACGTATAAAAAAAACCCCCAAACAAAAAGTAAGACCCAAGTCCACAGGAAAACAGATTGTGCCACCGATGTCAAAGTCCAACACCTCCCTGGAGAACAAAAGATTGATAAATGCTTCTACATCATCTGTCCCCAAAGACCCAAGAGAACTTGGTACAACCATGTCTGTCAGATTCCTTCAATATGTTCTGGAACAAGTGGAGAAAGCAGCAGTGGAATACAAGTCACAGGGGAATCTCTTGGGCTTCTCATCCCAGATTGCTCACGCTGGTCCCATCACAGCTGCGACTTTTCACATAAGTGTTACGGGATTTGAGTAAAAAGCCAAATGA